>NC_091824.1:138262634-138497634 GCF_038994185.2 Dermacentor albipictus
CTAATTGCTACTCGTTTGCAATGCATTCGATTTATTTAAGTTCAATCGGACAAGGGTGTGTTTCTGATGCAAATTGCGGACTCACTAACCGCTGCATCACTTGACGGCCATGTTCTTTCTGTGGTGCCATTCTCCGCTTATTTCACTGCGGTTAGATTTCACTCACGCACTCTTAGAAAAGTGTTGTTTAACCCCACGTTAACTGCTTCCGCTCAGTATCGACGCCTCCTCTATCCCCTGGTGTAAGGAGTCATACATCTGAACTCATACCTACACAGGTTTGCTTTGAGGCACTCCACCGTGTGCATTTTCTGTAATGAGAAGGAAGAACTAATCGCTTCCTTTTGTCGTGCCACCGCTTTACTGTGCTAAGAAAAAGAATTCTCGAAATTACCATACAGAATTGGCCTGGATCTGATGATTCTCGTTATCCTTTCGTTTGAAGCTTGGGCGCTCGGGTACACACACAATTATGTTTAATTGCGCTGCCGTCCGGGAATATTATTTTTCATTCCAAACGATTGGCCAGTTAAATTTGCAGCCTTTGTTATTACTTTAGTACATTTCAACAGCATACGTCATTCCTTTTCACGCATCTGTCACGTTGAACTTATCCTTCTTCGCGAGTGTGCTTGTGAAATTCACTTGCAATATTCATTAGTCCTTATAAACCTGTGTAGTTGTCAATCCTCCATAGTGGGTATGAGCCACACGTTCAGAGGATAGAAGAAGAAGACGAAGAAGAAGACGAAAGTAGCAGCTTCCTCGTCCTTGTCGCCGCGCCCTAGTCCGTGCTGCGTATTCTTTTCTCCCAGGATCCTGACGTGTTAGAAGCCTCGCCGGCTCCTTCATGAGATCACGTCTTGCAAGCTACTATTCCCGAGCTTCGGTAAGCAGCCTAGAAGTCAGCATATATTTCGCATTCTCATTGTTGGCGGGTGCCACTCGTCTTGTGCTTCATCTTGTACGTTTAAGTAAGCTTCTTTACGACCAGAGCATCTCTTGTCATAAGGCTCAAGCTATCGCTTACAATGACTTCAACTCTAGGTCGGTTCGTTGAGATTTATTTATTTATTTATTTATTTATTTATTTATTTATTTATTTATTTATTTATTTATTTATTTATTTATTTATTTATTTATTTATTCATTCATTCATTCATTCACGATACAGCACAAAATGAGATGGCTCCGTCTCTAAAGGCGACATTATCGGTAGCCTGGCTCTCGGAGCCAGCACACATACGGCACTACAGTTTCAGCTAAAAAGCAAAACCAGAAAGCGATTCAACCCCGAGCTGAACTGGGGGAAAGTGTCTTTCAGAGCAAGTTGCGGGCGTAATAATGGCGTATATGAACCGTGTAATTTATTCTCAGAGGCACGCAACGGCTCAAACGACAGCGCCTCGAAACTCTAGATGCCACGAGGGAAGAATGCGAAAACGCTCCCCTTACCACCGGCACCATGGTGAGGTGGTACTGCATGGTTGCACGACACTTGTACACGGTACAGAAAAAAAGGAACCGATTACGATTATACAATTGCTTTACCCAAATGTTAATTTGCTTTACCCAAATGTTAATTCATTACAGTGACTAATGATTTGTACAAGAAAGTCATTAAGGAATTACGAAATAGTAATCGATTACTTTCGGTTTGCTTTCGTCCCAATTTTTGTTGGCCTTGCACAAATCGAGTAAATCAAACGAGCTGACCTGGCTATATTAATGCGTCCCCTGCAGCCATCCACACGTTAGCTTCACCAGCAATTGCTTTTAAAGATTTTTTGTCGGTCACCTTCCCTTGTTTTCAGACGAAGAGATAGCAGCGACATTGAAAACTCTCTAAACGAGTGCTCTAGAAGAAGCGGCGGTGTGGTATCATATCTTGAGCACAAGGGTGCCGTTACTAAATGTCGCGATGCTCACGTTTGGATCGTCTATGAAGTGCAGGGCTTCATTGTTGCTTGGGCCCGGAGAAGGCACTCCCGGCAGTCTCAATGAAAGCCTGAAAAAGATATAGCGCTAAGGTCATTTCCGAAGTTCGCTATCGAGTAATAGCATCGTCTGTTGAAGTTTGCGAGGCTGCTGCGGGACTCGGCCGCGCGCATTTTACCGTAATTCCCATCAAGTTCGAGTGCTCAAAACTTCGTCGCCTGTTACATTTTGTATCGCCAATAAAGTAACTGGTTGCATGTAAATGGTCACTGAAAAAAAAGTAAAAACAGTGAGCATTACCGAGTAAACGAAGTATTCGATGAATTACAACATTACATAAAACCGCAATGAAAGCGTAATTGATTACAAGTAATATATTACGCATAGTTTGTTACGTATAAGTCTCTGTGATACCAGCAGTACCGATGCCACTAGGAGCACCGGTGCCGCATGTTGGTAACACAGGTAGTGATTCCACCGCGAGCCCCGGGACCACAGAGTTTCTCCCTATGACACCTAGAGGAAAATCTGACGCCACCGTCTATGGGAGTTTCTTAAGGGGCGCCGTGCCATGATGGGAATGATGGTATATGTGTCTGCGACGCTTGTGTTGGCTGGTGTTGTAAGAGGCTTCGTCTAAAACGCGGATATGGCTACACAAATAACGCGTTCTTGAAGTGAAATCTTCATAAAATGTTTCCATTCACGCAAATTACATCTTTACTCACCTACAATGCATGACGAAGTGAAGCAAAGCAAGAACAGACGACAAACTGTTTCAAAGCGAGCGCGAATCTTGTCGTCTGTCCTCCAACTTTAGCGGCCCGCTGATACTCTTTACGTATCATATAATTGGACATGCAATAACAAGTTCTCATAGTTAAACAAAACACGTTTTTTGTGTAATAATAAAGCTAAAACAGCTTTTTACGTGCAGTTTTAGTAGAAAATGAGTCATTGTGACAGACGGAACGGTGCTTGCCTGGCTCTTCGGGAACGATGTCAATCCGAAGTCACAATATACCGGCATTCCCATGCATACCACAGCGCAGCAGCGCCAGATTTCCCTCTAGGTAATATAGTGAGAAACTCTCTACCCGGGACTACTGGCATCAGATCTTCGGGATCGGGGCACATTTTTATACGGCACTATCTTTGGCATCGACCCACGATAGAAGCTAGGGCCATAGCCAATGCAAAATAACGGGTGATAAAAATAATTTAATTCTGGCGTTTTAGGCGCGAAAACCGCAATTTGATCATGAGGCACGCTGTAGTGGAAGACTCCCGAGTAGATTTGACCACCTGGCGTTCTTTAACGTACACCCAGTGCACGATACACGGGAGTCTGTGCATTTCGCCCGCATCGAAATGTAGTCGCCACTGCCGCGATTTGATCCCGCGCCCTCGTGCTTATCAGCGCTAGCCATAGCCGCTAAGCCACAACGAAGGGAGAAAAAAAAGGTGGTGAGGAGGGGGCGGATAACCGGTGAAGAAAGATTTGTTTTTAAAACTAAATACAATCTCTACATAGCGCATAATTTGCAATACAAATTCAGCACCACACAATGGAGTAGTATCCTTACACGCAATACACAACGAGATCTAGAATGCACACATTAAGTATTTGCACGTAAGCTAAAATAATCAGCAGACCGTTTTAAAATCGGTTAATGTTCTACCAAATATAGTTGTTTTGCACATTTTCTAAAGTAAACCAATAATGTTTATTTATCTATTAAATTTCAATTTTTAATACTACAATAATTATTTACGGAAAACACGGGAAATGCGTGGGATGGAAATTCAAGACGATAAGCAAAACGAGAGTAAGGTGAACGCAGGATCGAACGTTTTGACAGGTACTTGCCTTTCTTAAAGTCGGCATATGCTCTCCTGGGCACATTTTATACCGGTACGTTTATTCATTTAGGAGGTTTGAAGTTTGCCATTCGAGCAGTTGTTGCCATGGGTCTAATTGTGGGCTTTGGTAAATTTGAGTACGTAATTTAGTAATGGTATATAGTCCATGTATACGAACAAAAAAAATATAAAATTCGGGGTTACCCTTAATTTGAGAAAATATTACTTCTGGTCAGCGTAGCTTGTATAAACCTTGAACGGATAACATCCCGAGGTGCTGAGTGGATTCAGAAATCAGTTTTTATTTCATTACTGGGGTATCTTTATGCATCTTTCTGCTGAATGTATGCAGGAAGTCCTTACTTAATTGTATTTCCCTTGCTCAGCTCTGCAGGCTGCTGCCAAGCCCACGCGTAACAGATCCGCCTGCAAAGCCTGCTTCCATTCTCCCGGGCCTGTTCTTGTTGGCCTTCGTGGCCAGCGTGTCCCTACTCATAGTGTTTGCACGCTTCTTCTTGGGTGCGGGCGGCATGTACTGCAACACGGCGGCCTGCGGCGAGTTCGCTCGTCTTCTGAAGAGCTCGATCAACCATTCTATTGATCCGTGCGACAGCTTCGGCTCCTTCGTCTGCCACGGCTGGCGTCAGCAAAACCCGTACTCGGTTCGTGAAAAGCACTACCGCGCCACGCTAGCCTACATCTCTCGCCTCACCCAGTCAGAGCAGATTCTGCTAGTCCGCCAGAGCGCGCTGCAGCAAGTCGCCACTTTCTACCGCAGCTGTAGTGAGCATGCCGTCTCTGGACGCAACGACACTCAGCTGGTCAAGTCATGGCTCGTCGACGCTGGCGTAGTGTGGCCCGCGTGGCCCACCAATCCCAACGTCCTTGACACACTCACTTACCTCGCGCTCCACCTCGGCTGGTCCAGCGTGATCGACATCGAGGTCGAGAGACCAGGCCGGCAGAGTGCCGTCATCACCCTCAAACGCTCGCTCAGCTTCTTCTTGGTAAGCAGCCATAATATGTCAGCACCTGACCAGCGCAGGCTGTTTAAAACACTTCGAGAAGCCTTTCAACCGAATGAGGATACGACGCGCTCTCGTTTAGTGACGTTCGCAGACATCGCCCGTATCGAGAGAGATATGGTAACCGAGCTCGTCAGTGCCTCAACTCATCGCCAGCAGTTGTCACTGGGAGAAGCACAACTCTACCGAAGCCCCAGCGAGTGGAACGCCACCGTCGCCCGTCACACGCGCACTGGCACCGCTGTCTCATTCCGAACCACGCACCCTCTCTTCTTCTTGGAATTCGCGCGTCTGTGGCGCCAACACGGCGAAAGAGAGGTGCATCTGCTTGTGTCCTGGCACGCGGTGCGGTTCGCAGCCTACTTCGCGCACGCGAATTTGACGAATAGCTACAGCTCCGGCGAGAACGAAGATAAGTTTCACCGAGACAATTTCTGCATAGTCTTGCTGTACGCAACTCTGGGCGATGTTGTGTTCGCCTCCTACAGCAACCTGGTGTTCTCTGGTCCCGTGCGTCAAGATGTGAAGACCTTAGTGCTGTCAGTGCGCGAGACATTTGCGCAACTCCTGAGCGCGGACTCTAAATTCGCCACTAGAGTGTCTGCGTTAGCTGGCTGGAGCTTCGTCGACCACGTCTTCGCCATACTGGACCGAGGGAACAGCGAACTCGCCCATGCGCCGCTGCCAGGAGTGCCGGACTTCGGAGGCGTGTTCGCCATCAACTGGCGCTCGGCCATACGTTCCTTGCAGCGAGCTGAGACGCCTCTGAAGCGTTCACTCTTCCCCGAGACGCTCAATCGCGCGAGCCTCTTCGAGATCATTCCCGAACTCCGTGACTTCGTGCTTTTGCCTTCGGCGCTCGCTTTCCCGATGTATGACGCGGCAGCCACTGCCGCCATAAAGTACGGTGCCCTGGGCAGTCACGTGGCACAAGCGTCAGCACGCATCTTTCTCGCCCCACTCTTTGGTAACGACACTGATACGTCCGATGAACTACGCCAGTTTCTGACCGATTTGCGCGATTGCCTTCAGCAAGACGCAGCGCTGCCGTATCCGCCCGCTGCTCTCAAACTCATGGAAGACCTGTTTGCACTGTCGTCTCTGGTGGAAGCCTTCTTTTCAGCCGAAAAGAAGGACAATCGAATGCTGCATGATCTACCGGCATTGTCCTCGACGCAATTGTTCTTTGCTACCTGGTGTTTTATGCGCTGCACGGGTTCCCAGTCGGCAGGTGGCAACGTGGATCCATGTTCTCCTGCTCTGCGCCACGTGAAGGGTTTCTCCGACGCCTTCGAGTGCGCTAAGAACACCGGCCTCAACCCAGCTCGCCGCTGCGAACTTTTCTGACATCTTACAAAAATTATGATCAATTAGAAAACTCGTATCGAATTGCTGTCCTGAATATAGATAACGCTGCACGGACAACTAAAGAAAAGGGACGTAGACGTTTCCTGTCCAGAAATGAACACCAAAAGGAACATTTTGAATGATATTGATAAACCACAGCATCATGATAAATTGGGATAAGCTGAACAGTACGCGATAGTCCATACCCATTCCACTTTATGGTGTACCAAGGTCCAATGTACTCGCGTCCTGCTTTTCTTTTTTTTCACACGGTTATTTCTTTATTTATTTTGCTGCGTCTTGCGGATTATTAAGCACTTGATATACACAACGCGAAAATATGGCACCTGGTGTCGTGGACAACTCAAATTGTAGAATCTCAGTGTTCCGTAAAATGTTTTCCGTCAATCCACCACTGTACGCTTGCTGGTGTTTAATGCTGGCTCGGTTCCCTCTTCTGAAAGCCAAATGTTATACCCCTTTGTTTTTCTTGAACGAAGTTTGACGAGTCCGGGGAGGCATCTACGTCGCATGTCTGTTACTGGTGCAAGTCAGCGACCATGAGATCTTTACAGCGAAGCTGCTTATGGCTAGGGTTCCATGCATTTTTGTTCTCCGTGCACAAAAAATATCATCACTGGCTCATACCCCCTAAGCATTCATACTCCCCTAGCAAGCAAAAAATGCAATGGCTCACAGCCCTGTAAGGAAGAGGCTGCAAGCACTCGTCAAAGTGAAGCGAACAGTGCTTAAATTCTTTGTAATCACTCATGCAACATGCAGAAGCGCATGTCGAAAACTGTCATCATCAATGGCTCATACCGCCGTAAAAATGACCGCCGTAAAAATGATTGCCGTAAAAAAATGCAATGACTTATAATTCCGTAAGGTTTATGGCTACTCACTTTGCGTGAATTAGCTGCGATGAAACTAACCCTGTTGTAGTTGTCGGCGATTTCAATGTGGATGTGCCGGTACCGAAAAGAGTGCGGTTTACGCGTTCCGTGTTGCAGACATAACCCTTGCAATGCCACACCGTTCCGGCCCAAGCGACCACCCAGAGGCGTACGTGCATCGATTTCACATCGTCAAAGAATGTGATTACAGTTGCGAGTGAAATAATGACCAGCGATCGAGGCAATAAACGAGTGGGCGTACCTTTCGTCACGATGACCGCCCATCAAGACAATTAGTTTCCACCTTTGTTCAAAAATTATGCGTCAACTCCGTTCTTGTGCTAAATAGCTTCGCTAGTCAACCACCTTCACAGAGTGTAAAGGCACATGATTTTTTTAAGAAGCTTGTCAAGACGATCTAAAGCCAGCAAATTTTCCAATAATTTTTTTATACTGCTGAATTGCTGAGCATAACTGAGCATGCCATCGTTCACTAAAACCTTAGAAAATAGCAACTATCTGACCACCCGGAACGTGTTCCGACGCTCTATTTTGATATTGACTAGTTATTTATTGTGTCTTACTACGCAGAAGCAAAAACGCAGCAGAGATTCGAATATTTCTGCCAAGTCAACGTACATTTTTAACGCTGCAGGCGTATGCAGCCATGGTGCTTCGACTTAGTGAAAGGGTAAGGAGAAGGAAAAGGAAATGTAAAGTCGTAACTTGTGCTCTTTCAGACCATAAACCGATCATAACAAAAGACACGGAGGTTAACGAAGATCGAGTCCAGCAGTCATTGCTTTGGTTTCTGTGTTGCCTTTGGTTATTTGTTTAGTTTCTGTTAATCAAGTAGCAGTGCCATGGGAGGTGCGTCGGGTCAGCATGTTTTATGCCGACATTAACCATTATATCAAGTTTGATATCATTGCCGCGTTACTGGAACCGAAGATTGGCTCACAATGGCGACACGTAAGCATAATTTATTACAGGACAGAGGGTATGCGTACAGAGGGCATACTTTCGCATCTGCTAGCGGTACATAATACGTGAAGTATACGTTACTGCGCACCCATGAGCAGCTGTACAACATTCAAAACAACGTTCCCTGCTCTGCTGCGTGATACGTGTAGTTGGGCGCGGGAAACAACTGTTGTCACTCACAAATGAAACTTTGTGGGCGGCGTGAGCATCGCAGTGGGAGCATGTAGCTTCGTGGCCGGGAATCGGACCTAGGACCTAGCGCTCAAGAGAAAAACGCCATACCAAGAACGCCATCCAGCTGGATCTAGCATGGATCAGGGCAGGAAGTTGGGCTACGTGGATACTTGACATTCTTCGTGTCTGCAGCCCTGATAAAAAAGTGGAATGAAATAGGACGAAAGCAATCGAGAAGCCAACGTAACAATGCCAAAATTTTTAATTTTGTTGAGATATCCCAAAAAAATCTTCGCCCTCTTACGCATTTTGTCATGCCCTTAAGCTTTTTTACATGTATAACTAAGTTTACAACGTTCATTACACTACATCTGTCATTTCTATTCATTGACAGTATTTTTATGCCCTATAGATTTGTATACTGATCATTCTTTTCTTTTATTTAATTCTTCTGTTACATATTTTATTGTGTTTGTTTGTTCTACCTAGCTTCTTCAACTTTCATACGACTCTTCCTTGCTATCATTAACCGAGGGTCCCATTGCTTTGAGATCCCTGTGTGTATATTCACTCTGAGTCATTCATTGGGTTTAAAGAATAATAAACTGAAACTGAAGCAGCTTTAAAACCACCCGCTTAATTACCAATCTCTCGCGCGCAAGCGACGTGGCTAGGGAACAAAAACAAGTCGGCGTTTTTTTCTACGCTGTTCTTTATCTTCTTCGGTCTTAAATTTATTTCCACATTTATGTAATAGCGCAGATTGTGGTTCTTTAAGAATGTTCACCTGAAGGGATATGCTAAAGATATGCATTCGAACGTCATAGTAAGATTTTTGCCGACACAGGAATACTTTGTAGCGATTTTGTAACGCCGCCTTTTCAAATGCTATTCCTTTTCGCGCTCCGTCTGTATTATCAACAGATGGTGGTGATAACTTTATTGCACACAGAGGAGTTGCAGACACGCAGGTCCTTGGGATCACCCGCATAATCAACAGGATCAGTGGGCCGTGAGCAGTGGGTAATAGGAGTGGCATAGAATTGAGCGGAAGGCATCACTACAATGTTGCGGCTCTACATTTGAAAACAGCAGTGCGTATGTGAACACTGTCACTTAATTTGTGAGAAAAATACGACAGCAAAGAGGCGTTTCTCATTAATAATACCTCTCAAGCGGCTGAAATAACATTTATTCAAGAAAAAAAGAACACTTGTTGGAAGCAATTTGTATAACTTTATTGTGGTTTCTAGAAAAAATTCATATATGACAGGTTGGAATAACGACATGCCTGACAGCAATTACGCTTATCGATAAGGTGAGGGTAAGCATCGATAAGGTGAGGGTAAGCAAGTGTTGCTGTCTGTGATAAATTGTGCTCCACCGAGAACATTAAAAAAAGCAAGAAATCAAAATCACGTCTTATTTCCATGTGAACGGTGCTGAAGATGATTTTTAGAGGACAAATAACCATAGCTAGATGGTTTAGCCATCCATTGACACGGCGTCTAATGACGATGTGTTGTAGCTCCCATGTCACCAGATTGATCTACCACTCAATCGATGGTAACGTCCCGATAAGCGCCATCGCCAACGTTTCTAAGCGTTTCTAGCACATATCCAGTGCCACATACCCAGAGGCCTATCCAAGTTGTCTATTTCGGCACATACCCATTGTCCATAGTCTTCTCAGCAAGAGAGAGTAGTCAACACACACGCACACGCACGCACACGTATGTATGTATGTATGTATGTATGTATGTATGTATGTATGTATGTATGTATGTATGTATGTATGTATGTATGTATGTATGTATGTATGTATGTATGTATGTATGTATGTATGTATGTATGTATGTATGTATGTATGTATGTATGTATGTATGTATGTATGTATGTATGTATGTATGTATGTATGTATGTATGTATGTATGTATGTATGTATGTATGTAGACAACTTTGGTCACTGGGATTGGGCTGGCTACTGTTCCTTGCTGAGAAGACTATGGACAGTGGGTATGTGCCCATTCTTGGTCAGACCCCAGAATAGCATGCGACAAAATAGTTATGAAGCGCACATCTCTCATCAGCGCTGTCATTTCCTCGACAAGCAACACACCCCACCTTCATCCTTTGGACGCAAACAACAAACAGCCAAAAGCGCCGACGCTGCGGTCGTGTCATCCGTTTTACTATCGCTATGGAAGCTTCCTGTCATCTAGATTCCAACATTGCGTTGAACTTACGTGCTTTTTGGACTGGCTGGAGTACACTGATTTTCCACACACCCTCCTACTTCCCTTCCAAGCTGTCACATTTGTTGGACTGCGTCTTGAGTGATGTCACTCATGTCTGTTCCCGTAGACCAATGCGTCAAACCACTCTGCCAGCGGAATTCTGGTCTGTCTCTTGCACAAACTTGTGTTTCCACCGAAACACATTCAATTTCACTGTGAGGGAGCTTTAACAGAACAGCAAACGCGTTTCGGTGAAATGAAATTTTGATGAGACTATGTGAGAACAAGCCTATGCAAGCAATAGCCGTCAGCGTTCCACACTGGTAAACTTGCATTAAACACAAGTGCTTTGTGTTCACGATTGAAGCATGAACAGCTCAATTAAATTGCCATGGAGCGCTGCCGATCATACACATTTTTAGTGCGGACAAAAGAGATGATTCATGCAGGGATTCCCTGAATTGCGCAGCCAAGCCTAATTTATTGAAGTGTCCAACCACTTCAATATTGAAGCATAAAGCCTATGGAGCGCAATTCCTATAGAAGAGGCAATTAAAATTCTGGAAATTTTTTTAATCTGGAAACAAGTGTAATACGTAATATCTTAGGTCCTGAATTGAAAGCATTGTATATAGGATTTTCTGAGAGTGTGTTATTACAGGACTATGGATGATTATTTTGAGGATGATTGAGCAGCGATCGTATTGAAGTGTACAGCTGTTTTATTGGCTCTGGTGGCGCGGGTTTTTGGTAAAGAAAACGTAGCAGCAGTGCTGTGTCTATGATCTTCAAAAAGGCACTGTCATGCTCCCTTTTGCCTTTGGCTGTCAAATTTTGTGTTACATTTATTAAGAAAAAAATTACGATCACTACAAGCAGCAGCCTTTCAACAAGCGTCATAAATCATGATGTGAGCATTATTCAAACGTTTTATCCACGCTTCTTTAAAAGATGCAAAGCACAGCTATTAGGAAGACCAAATTCCAGAATACGGTAATAATACTAAATATGGCAGTTGGTAAATGAATGTTTAAATAATTCTGGTTCACATCACACGATTACATCACTTTCCATGAATGGTGTGCTCATAACATCCCTGAATGAGATAACTAATACCTTCAGTGATTGCATTTCGATAGGTACTACTCTCACTGACAGTTCTGATATTCTCCTTCACCTACCAACCACAATATTTTTTACCTCACCCCACTAACCATGAAGAAACTGAATCCGTCATTTTAAGTTTGAAATAAACTGGCCTTGATCTGGATAATATCTCCGCAAAACACATCAGATTAGCTCGTTCTAGAATCTCACCCATTTTAACCCAGATATTTAACCTTTCTTTCAGTACTGGCGTTCTTCCCTGACAAACTCAATGCTGCGAAGGTCATACCTGTAGAGAAAAAAAGATGACAAAACATCATCTGAAAATAGCCGTCCGATTTCTGTTCCTCGCTTCCTTGCCAACGTTCTAAAAAAAATTGGTAGGAACAAGACTAAACAAGTACTACACGAACTCTAACATACTAACTTCTCAGTTTGGACTCCGCTGAGGGTTGTCTACGGACCTTGCCATCGCATGTTTTACAGATAATATTAAGTCTTACACTGATCATGGCGATATTTCAGCTTCTGTATTTAGAGATTTGTCTTGAGCTTTTGATTCTATTGACCATAACATTCTTTTTTTTTTTGAAGCTTGAGTGTCACGGTATTGTTCGGCCACCGCTATCATTAGTAAAAAGTATTTTTGTCTAATAGACGGCAGCTTGTCGTTGATTGTTTTTCTAATCCCTCTTGTAGTATTGAAGGTGTTACCCAAGGATCTATTTTAGGAACCCTTTTGTTTTTAACATGCAATAATAACTTGCCTTATTGCCTTTCTCGCTCAAAGAGTATTTTGTACGCAGACAACACAACCATCTTTGCTCACAGCTCTGACCTCAATGTTCTAATTTCCTATTTACAAGCAGATTGAAATTCCCTGGTGCAGTGATGTACAGCAAACGGCCTATCAATTAACGTTTCCAAATCGTCTCTTATGCTTATTCATTCACCGAACAGGAAAACTTTACCTGCTTGACTTTTCTTCAACAACCAGGCTATGACTTTACTCGATCATGTTACTTTTCTCAAAGGCATTGTTGACGCTCATCTTAGGTTTCATGAACACATGTCTTCAGTCTGCATTAAAATATCGTATGTCATACTTGCTCTCCTTGAAACCAGATTCTACTTCCAACTCCACGTACTCGCAACATTATATTACGCCTTTATAAACAGCCATATAAACTACTGCACCTTATCATGGGGCCATACATGCGCCGTTCACCTCTCCCCACTGATTAAACTCCAGAAACAAGCCTTTCCCGCTATTAAATTCACTCCACGGCTTTCAACTTCTTTCCTCATTTTTGCTGATCTGAATATTTGGCGTTTGTCTAGCTTTTATTTTTCTAATATAGGCAATATATCCTTTAGTATTTATAACCATGTCCTCACTTTCGACAGTTTCCCACAACATTTGCTCTCTAAACCTAATTCCACTCACTTCGCTACCCATCGTATCTTGTTCTTACCTATTATCCGTGTATTAGGGTAGATCGACTTCGCTTTTGTTTTTCGGTATCATTTGGAATAGTTTACACACACACAGATATGAAATCTGTAGCTTCCTTCAAATGTTTAGAAAAAATCTGAAACAACCTGTTTTAAAATGTCATGTAATCACATCTACCGGTGAACGTTATTGATGAACTTACATATGTATTTCTCTTTTCTAATATACCGGGTGTTTCAGCGAACACTCAACATTTTTTTAGATTGCCTGTGGCAGATAGCATAATTCTAGTTCATGAACTGGCCTACTCGAAGACGCGGACATTACTAGCACAAAAAAAAATTTAAGTGCATAATCAACTTATGAACAAAAATTCACTAATTATGTTTTAACTAATTGCCTTATAGCCCATATTGCAATTTACTCATTCTAGC
Source organism: Dermacentor albipictus (assembly GCF_038994185.2). Classification (NCBI taxonomy): domain Eukaryota; kingdom Metazoa; phylum Arthropoda; class Arachnida; order Ixodida; family Ixodidae; genus Dermacentor; species Dermacentor albipictus. The sequence goes on from NC_091824.1 coordinate 138,276,096, forward strand.
CCTGGAGCTCACGAGGCGGATCCACTTAGAACGAATTCTCAGGATGACACCAGTTTCGATATGTTAATTACCGAACTTTGCGGAGAAACGGATTAGCGTTCCATTTACTTTTGTGCTTGAATGCATAAAAACGACGTTTTGTTAAAAAAAAAAGTAAGTCGAAGCCACAATCTGATAAGGAGCCATATAGTGCGGGACTACGGATTAATTTTGACTACGTGGGGTGCTTTAACACGAACCTAAATCTAAGTACATGAGCGTTCTTGCAGTCCGACCCCATCGGAATGCGGCCGCCGCGGATTGCATCGAACCCGCGTCCTATAGCTCGGCAGCGCAACGCATAGCCACTGAACTACCCACCGCGGTGGGGTAGGTAAAACATATCTGCTTTTTAACTCTGCAACGCAATTCTTAAAGCATGGGCTTTGAGTCATTTCCACGTATCTCTAAACGCAGCAAAGTTGCCTTCCTTTGTCTAGCGTAGCGATAACGTTGCCATGGAAACGCTGTCTTGCGAAGGCTGTGTTATAAAGCACTCTTGCATTAGACCGATCGCGAGTAACATTCTACCATGTAATGAAGTCTATCTGTGGTCATTACTACGTTTCGCAGCGTACGCTGTGGATGAAGCATGAATCACTGCGAATGTGTCTCACATGTCTCGCTTTTTATTGGAAGTTGTGTCACGCCACAACTACAAATCCCAGACTCGCGCGACAGACTTCGAGATCTCTATGACTTAGCCGGAGCTGTGTTAGATGACTCAAACCCCAATATTAAGCATTCTGTACGTTATTCTCAATGTCTACGCCTTCTCAACGTTTGAATGTTATATTGTCTACAGTGTGCAGTAACACACCGACGTGCTGTAACATGAACGCACAAAACATGGCATGATCTACTCAGGAGTCTGGACTATAGGGAATATTCACATGGCGTCATATACTCCGTTTTCTTGTCCTATTCACAGTTTTCACTGTGCTGCTGCACATCAGAGGTCTTTTAAGCGCTCGTTTCAATCATGCTCGCTGTACAGCAGTATTGTGGCCTCGTTGTCGTCGGTACACATCCCCTATTGCTTATATCATTCTGAAAAAAAAAACATTATTTGGGAAGATGCGATCATGTATACTGGCCGAGTTGGGAGTTTCAAGCTTTAATGTTAATATAAAGTGTTAGCAGACATGAACTGGTGGTGCACTATGTTACGTGAAAACTGCGGCGCATAACGCAGGCCTCTCAGCCTCGTTATCTCCACAAAACCACTCCTTATCAAAGGCCGAGAGAAAGATAGTGGCTTCGTCTCGACGATAAAGTGCTCTTCGTTCGCCTTCGCGGTTGAACATTGTGACACCACTGGGTGTGTCCGTTGGAATTTGTACTATCATCGCAATATGGAGCAGCATAAGGGATAGGTGCATAGGAGGGAACTGGAAAAAGGAATATTTTGTTACTCTGTAGCTCATCCAGGGCCTAAGTAAAGCATCAATCGACGTTGCACGCACGTATGAAACGGTGCAGCGGCAGTGACCGAGAGGAGTGGCCGGCGATAGCGACCGTCTTCTCGTCTACTTGAAAGTACGCGCCGTTTCTGACGCTCTCGAAAGCGCCAAACGTGAAGACGAAAGGGGAAAAATGAACAACGTATGGCCGCTACTGCTCCTGGTGCTTGCCGCTAACTTGTCGTCAACTGCATCCGCCGATGAAACTCCCGGTAAGAGGCCTTCAAAATTGCATCAGCACACGAAGGTGAACATTGCTCTATCGTCGGTGCTGTATACTTCTCAAAGGCGTGGTGGTATGTTGCTACTGCCGCGTCAAGTGATATTTTGTCTTGTGACAGCTCGTACTGTGAAAGCATTTTGATGGATGTTCTGGTTCGCTGATTTCCTGAAGATAGCCTTAGACGCAGAAAAGGTAGTCGGTTTCTTCGGTTTCCTTGCGTGAGCCATTGCTTGCAGCTCGGAGTGCATGGCACATGTGGTGCCTTCTTCCGTAGCGTCCCTTCCGACCACTTTATTTTCTCCGTCGATTATACAGTCCGCATAGGTTCAAAATCATAGAAAACTCTTGGAACGCGTCTGTTTACGATTCAATTGTTGAGTGCCTCTTCTGGGGATGTGTGAATAGTAATTTTTGAGACCGAATCGAATACGAATCCAACACGAATCGAATAGTGCCAGAGACAAACCGAATCATCAAATATTCGAATACTTTTCGAATAGTATTCGAATAATGAGCAGCCATTTAGCCAGGTGAGACAAGGTGAGGTTCACATCCTAGTTTTCATAAGGCTAGCAAGTTACCGTCATTACATTGCACGTTGTGAAGTGATGTTTATTAGAACGTACAAACGGGAAATTATGAACAATTAAGCAGTTTGGTGGCTTCGTGAAGAACCTAGCGAACAAAGACACGGGTTCCAAACTGACGCACCTTGCAAACAGTAATCGAGAAAGATTCCTGCTCTGGCATTCCGGTGCAGATTGGCGCTGATGAGGTCTAACATGTCTGGCATAGAATAACCCCAATATGCTGGCCATTCGTAACATGAAACCTTTTCCTTTCAAAAACGGATCTGTAGTAAACGCTTCTTTGGATTTAAGTTTATGGTAACAGCCACACTCCTTTGCTCAATGTGATCAGTGTACCATGTGCTGTGTGCAATTTAGGTTGACACCAAGTTCCAGCTAACTGCCGCCATCAAGAAAATTTAGAAGCAGGAAGGAGCAAAGGTTGACCGTCAGCTATTTTAGGCAGATAACTTATCAACAACAGTTAGCTTACCTGCCAGACCATTGTTAGGCACATCATCATATGGTATACAAGCACTTTACATGTTAACAATCATCTTACGGGCATTTAGGAGCCAGTGCGATGGTTGTAGAACACAAGACGCGATCGTTGAGAACATAATTCTGAACGTTCTAAGATGCCGCTGTGTTCCCTACCTCCTTTTTTTTTTACCACGAAGCGCATTAGGACTAAGGTTCTCTCGAAGAATTCGAGCTTGTAAAAAAATAAATAACGTAAAGTGCATATGTGTATGCCATCTCTTATTATGCCGTGCGCAGTATATGGCGTCGGCACTGCCCACGTTTGTATCTAAGTCACAACTTCGATCCCACAGCATAAACAATGCCTACGCATAGTTCTATTTGTTGGTTTACTTGTTAAAGTCGGGTCGTCTAAAACTACGGTTTGAGCTTACTATATAGGCAGTGAGCTTCAAGCATTATGCTAACGCACAAAGTCTCCGAGACAACTTATGTGGTATATAGCTTAAAGCAGCCATGCAGAAAGACTTTTAAAATTGAATTGCTCGAGAGTGTAGTTTGGTAAAAGGGGTATGAAACAGTTATTTAATTAAGCACGCAATCAGAACAACGAAACAAACGTCGAGAGCTTTTTTTTTTGCGAGTAAAGTGACTTAGGGATCAAGGCGTGTGTACCTGGAGGCATGCTATAACTATTTTGTCACAAATAACTCAAACACCACTATACACATCCATATGCCTCCTACAATGATTTAATCTGAGTAACAACTCACAATACTTTATTCGAAATAAAAATAAAGTTTAAGTAAACTGTTCACTACACAAGAAAAAACACTACCCGCAAGTGGTCATTGTGGTATGTTCCTTCCACTTTTGAAGATATATACGTTGTAGTAGCATTCTTACGAAAATCCCTATAGCTGGAGTTGGTTCCATTATTTCCTACGTGCAGTTGCTGAAAATCCACAAAGAATCTGTGTCGACTACGCGTTCTATACCACGTCTCTCATATCACGAAATTGGAGAACGTTAGTGAACCGTCACGCCAGAATTGTGGCAAGGAGATCTGTGAATAAAAGAATGGAAGTCAATTTATATATGATGAAGTAATAAAGGATGGAACACAGACGTTGGTACTTTATGTTGTTGGGATCGCTGTGTGTTTCGGTCTCAGGAAAAGTTATCAAGCCAATTTCTTAAGTGAGAGAAAAATACGCTTTCTTTTTTGTCCTGTTCTGCTTTTAGCGATATTTACTTGGTCATCATTCAGTTCATATCTGCGCAGAACAGCTTCCTTAACTTCGATATTTAAGGTTTTCATTTTATTTTGTTATTCATTCCCCGAACTTCATTTTATATTCCTGACCCCGTTTACCACTCGTTTCTTTGGGTCCTCAAAAGTGATTGATGCCTTTAGAGGAACGACAACAAATCAACCAGCCTATGGTACGTATGTCGATCTCCTCCAACAAAAAGAAATATGTAATGTCCATACAGTATTCTCAGCACACAATACTTTCAAGCAAGCACTCATCATCAACGTGTAAGTGTTGCGTGGGTCAAATGTATACACAGCGGTAATAATTCAGAAATACAGGAAAACGACGTATACGTATTTATTGGTAAATCTTGACAAGTGTCACAGACCTTGTGCCTATGTAGTATTTGTAAATCTATGTTAAACGAGGCCTTACGTCCAATTCTTATCTAAGATGAATAATAATCTAAATATATATATTTTTCTTCTCCTTGAAACCTTAAGATGATATCTGTGCGTCCGCCGGACAGTTGTGCGGAATCACACCGTGTGTTCCTCTCAACGACAACAAATACTTCACGTGTCACTGCGGAGATGACCGTTACTTCAATGCTACAGCTCAACGGTGCTACCGTAAGTACATCGACTACCCCTCCCTTTCCCCCTCCCCTCTTTTATTTTTCTCAAGCATTAGTGTTTCTTTTACCCAATAAGCAAGTTTAATGAAACTGTGATATCACATGGAGATGTGCGCAATTCTAGTTGCTGCTTGAGCGCGTTAATTGCCTTTCCTCTGGTCACTGTGGTCGCAGATCTCGATGCTTGTTCAGCGATGCTATGCCATCCTGGGAAATGCATCGACAACGATGGAAATGACGTGGCTAGGTGCAACTGTGCTGGAATACATGGCATGACCGAAGAATGCCAAGGTATTTATCAAGTATTAGTTAGCTAATTGGTTCATAAGTAATAATGTAATAATAAGTTAGTGCTAATAATGAAACATAATTATTATTATTATTTATAATTGTATTTAATTTTTTGCATTGATTCCCTCAATGCATATTATGCCTAAACAAATGCATGCTGACCTTCATCGTGAATAAGCTGCCCAAGCGACATAAATTACAGTGGGTCCTAGCAAGGACAGCAGAGCTTATGTCAAGCCAAAGGAGCAAGCGAGCAAGAAAAATAAAAAAGAACACGAAACTCCGACCAAATGTGTAGACAAGAATAATAGCAATATGCGCTATGCTTTATGCAGGGGCGTTAGATTGATAAAAATTAAAATACGCTGAGCGTGACACGCCACTGAAGGCCAGCAGATTAGTAGAACAAATCGAGTACGAATTCCCCGCTGGTGAACCCACATAAAATGAAAAATATTGGATAAGTGAAACACACGTACTTTCAGAAGTATTGAACGAATTTCGTACGCGGACAAAGTGACCTCGAATATAAACGCCATCATATCGCTGACACTTTTCTCCGCTTACGTACATGTCATACTTATAATTTCCCTTGCTCTTTTCATGCGGTAGTATTGGTATACTTGCGTCGTATTTGCTTGTGTCTGAATTTTCCGATGTGACCACTTTCTTTTTTATGCTGTTCCCTGCCATTGTGAATGACGAAGTTTGTTCTTATACTGTCTTGTTTTCTCTTACGTTATAATGTTTTGCACTGTGTAATTTCTTACATCACTGTAAGCTTTCTTGCGCTAATGCATTATAAATGCTCATTTTACCTAAATGCCCCCCACACACCCTCCCACCTCATTTATAGGTAATGCGTATGAAACGTCTTCTTTCATTGCAGTGGATCCAGCATTCAGGGATGAGTGCGTCAAAAGCGGCGGTGAACAAAGCCTTGACCGCGATGGTCGGCCGCACTGTGTTTGCCCTCATGGCACTGAACTTGAGGACGACACTTGTAAATGTGAGTGTATAGCCCAATCTTGTCCGCATCCAGTGTCGGCTGCTAACGTCTTTGCGTGATAACCTCACACGTGGTTGCTGCGGAGGCAGGGGTTTTATATGCGTTCCACAAAAATGGAGGTACGTAATTAAGCTTCGCCGCATACCTTTGATGCATCTCTATATGCCAACTGGACTCCGTCGAAGAGAGGCGACTCTGCTTTATCGCTTATGGCTGGGGGTGGCTTTCACTAAATCTTACTCCTTCCGCATTGGAATGGCCGACAACGATCTCTGTAATGCCTGTCTTTGCGAGGAGACGCTGGAACATGTTCTGTGCGACTGTCCTGAATATAATGTTCAGCGACAGTCCCTGGCATCTGTTCTAGCGCGCCTTGACAGTAGACCATTGTCCCTCGACACGATTTTCACATGCCGCCGACAGAAGATATCGCAGGTGAAGGCGACAAAGGTACTACTTCGTTTTTTGAAAGAGACGGGATTGGACGAGCGGCTGTGAGAGTGATGTCGCGTACTATGCCAGATTGATGGACTCCAACGGACGATGTGTGTGTGCTGTGCTATGTGCTCTCTCTCCCTCTCCCCCTTCCTCATCTTTAATCTCCCCCATCCCTCTCCCATGTGTAGGGTAGCAAACCGGTTAAGCCAAACTGGTTAACCTCCCTACCTTTCCTTCTCCACTTTTTCCTTCCTTCCTTCCTCCTTCGCCGCATACGCATGTGTATTGCGGTGGGACCATTTAGTTCGCGAAAATAAACATACCTTCGGACGGAGGCCTCGGGAGAGTACCTCAGATTGAAATAAAGCGGGCGACGCAGGATCTCTGGGACATGTGAAGGACTTAGTGGGGATTCAGGGAGGTCTAGGGGCCGAGATCTTGGCGAGCCCTACTAAATACTGACACGTTGTTCGCGCGTAGTACTTGCGCAAGATACCACTTCCCTTCACCGCAATGCATTGTGTAAGCTTCACCGCATTATACAACTGTACTGCGGCAAGGCCGTTAAGGCGTGCATACATATGATCCTTGCCGCTACGGCATCTAAGGCTGGCACACCTGCATAGAAATGACGAGTGATGAACTGCAATCTCACAGCAGGATAATAACGCGTGAAAATTAGTGTGCATTTGCTTTCATAAGGCCCAGGAGGAGACGAGGACGAGGGGCAGTTATGCCTCTTCGATACATGTCACGCGCCAGAATTACACCGTTCCCTGGACCACGTTGAAGAAGCAGGCTGATGCTAAAGATTTTTTTATAAAAAAATCTCTATTGTTAAAAAAACACCATGTATATACCAGGCGTCTCTGCGAAGACATTAAGCATTTTTAAAAAAAACGCATGTGACAAATAGCACAAGTTCAGTCTTTGAACTTGTCTACTCGATGAGGCGACATTACTTACGCAAGCAACCGAAAGGCATAACCAACTAATTTAAAAATTCCCTAATTAAGTTTCTAACTGATTACCTTACGGCCCAAATTCTATTTTACAAATTGTAGTGGCAGTGCCGCTTGGAACGAATTCTCAGGTGACACCAGTTTCGAAATCAATAATTCCTGAACTTTGTCAAGAAATACATTCGCGATCCATTTTTATTCTGTGCTCCTATGCATAAAACGGCGTTTTGTTAAAAAAGTAAGTGGAACGACAGTGCATTTCTACCGCCAGTTTGACGGCGCATTTCTCTAAAATGGTGGGATCCACAGAATTCTTTGTAAGTGGATATGTCTTGCAGTCTTACCGGATACAATTTGTGAATTGCATTATGTGCCATAAGAGGAAGCTTTACCAGGGTGCAACTCCGATGTGGCCTATTCAAATACATGTAAAACGCAGAAACGCTTTTCTGAGGTCGCCCCGGGGCTGATCTTAATGAAATTTGTTGCATTTCAGATAGAAAGTTAAATTATAGTGACTGTTGCAAGCGGAATCTTGATTTAGTGGTTGAATTTTGTTGAAAAAAATTTCAAGAATACGAATGTTCGAAAAATATAGAAGCACGAAGTTTACAAAATAATAGTTCTGCATCAAGAACAGATACCGCGGTTCTGTAAACGGCATCCATTAAATCATTCAAAGCGAACCCATTCAAAATGCAATTTATATCTTACGTGACTTTGTTACGTTGTGTGCAAAGATACTGCAAAGGCTGTATTTCCATATTACTAATATTTTTTGGGATTCATATGTAACACGTTAATTTTGTCCGCTTTATATGTACTGTTACAAGCAATTCACATAATTGTGATATTATTTTTCATTGCTAACAGAGTTGTAAACGGGATACTTTCCTTTTCTGAAAATTTTCCATTTTTACCATTTTTAATAAAACTTTGACAGCCGATATCAAAAATTCGTAACCAATAGTTACTAGATTTAAAGTCTTTCTTTTAAATGCAACAAACCTTGTGAAATTTAGTGCTGGGATTGCCGACAAAAACGAATTCTCGTTTTACACGCGTTTAAATAGGAGCACCCGAACCAAAACTTCCTTTTAAGGTAATTAGCTAACAACATAATCATTTAAATCTTCGCAATTGTCTGATCGTGCATTTCGATTTCTCGTGCTAGTAACGCTCACCTAAGCATCAATATCAGCTCAAGGAGTAGAACTGCGCTATGCTACACAGGCGACTTTAAAAATTGCTTAATGTCTTCGCATAAAAACTCGGTATACAAATGGAGTGCGTATACGTATTGAGAACTGCTTATTCCTTTTCCCCCTTTTTTTTTTCCTGCGGTACGGGAGTGGCCTTTATGGGAGGCGCACTTTACGTTAATTCGTACATATTTACTTCGACAGCAAGGCGTACAAAATTTGCCCAACTTTTTTTTCCTAATTCTCGTCTCTAGCAGAACGTCAAAAATTATAAATGAATATTTCGTGACGTCACTACAATGCTGTTGATAAAGATTAAAATGCAGCTACGTATTATTGAGATCGGTGAGTCAGGGTATCTTAGCCAGATTTTAACGATTTTCCATATAATGCCACCCCGTATAAATTATTTCACTGCTGTGAGCCATTAGTGTGTCGAGATACGACCGTTCGTGACAAACGTGCAGCGAAATATATCCAGAATACGACAGAAGGGCTCATTTGCTTCGGCAACGAAAATGAACAGGCTGAGAAATATGGTAGTTATTACCGCGGCGATGTACCACTAGAGGCACAAAACACGTGAACGTTGTCAGAAATACAATTCATGTTATTTTTTTTTTCGTTTCCCAGCCATCGCCTGCTTGTTTCCGGACTTTACGTGCAAAGATATCTGCAGCAATGCCAAGCTGAGAGAAGATAACCGCTGTTGCCAGAACTGGGAGGCAGGCTCGTGTGACGGTAAGGCTGAAATATTTACAACGCATCGGCAAGCATTAAAAGTTTCGTTGACTGTAAACTTGGCTTCGTGATCTAGTACTCAAATAGTATGCGTCATTGTAATTCTGTTTATTGAAACGTTTTAGCCGCACGCCAAACGCAGCTGGTAATTAATGTGACAAATAACTAGAACCAGAAAACACCATGGAATCTGAGCTTAAGTATGTAAGTAAATTAAAGACGAATATGTATTTGTCTTGTTTGCAGCCCATTATGAAGAAGGAAGTTTCTGCCTACCAGGCACTATTGGAAACGGAAGCATCTGCACAAGTACGTACATGTTTTCAGTTATGGTTACACTACTGCACTGAATCTACTTCGTTAATAATGAAGGGTTAATCATTGATGCGTGATAGTTATTATGAAGTGCTGACTTAAAAAAGACAGAATTTTTAAAACGTTTTCTCTTTTGTCAAATAACACATCACTATTTTTTGTTATGTCGAAAGAGAGAGGGAGAATAAACTTTATAGAAGACAGCACGGGAGGGAAGCGAGTGTAGGTAGCGCCTTCGCTCTGCAGTGGGCTGTCCCCTCGGTTCAGGAGTCCATCGGCATTAGCTGCACTGCTCGTTCGGTTGACCATGTTGTCCAGGTGACCTCGGTGACTCCGGGAGTCGGAGCTGGACAGCGTCGCTTCTCATTGCCGTGTAGTGAGGTGTGGTATGGGTGTGAGGTCCGGTGTGCTTGCGCATACCCATAAATTGTGGTAGAGCACCGCGCATTCATCGCAGTGTGAGCGTTTATACTAATAAATGTTATGTCGAGATTACTCCTCGACCCCGCCATTCCCACCAAAACGTTACATGGAATGGCGTACGGGCACAAACACGTCTTTATTCTTCACACTAGTCACGACGTCCTAATTTCAGTGCTTTTTCTTTTATTTGTATTTACTCATTAGCAGTATCGGGTGACACAAGTGCGTGTAAGGTAGGTGATTATACAAGCCATATGGAATTCAAGACTGGGTGTATAAGATGAACAAAGTTTCGCTTTCTTTCGCTTTTGCGCGCTTTACTTCTTATACTTGTCCTCCGCTTATACTCGCAGCAATAAGGTTTAGGCTGTCCTTCCACTCTGATTTCTTCATTTACGCGGAGCCCTATCAATGAAGTTCGGCCATGTTTATTAGTATGCCTGCCGTTTTTGTACCTAAATGTTAGCGTAAGTAACGTGCACACACGGAGGGGCCCCTGCAGTCCATGCAGTCTTGTGCTCACCGAAATGAAATACCGACCCTTGAGCAACAGGGCTCAGTTGCCTTAGCTTAGCTTTTTCTGTATAGGCGTGTCGTTGTTTTGTGTCATGTAACCCTGAGCTTCTGCGTAAGTCTCACCTATGACACGAAATTTTCGATGACGTTAGCTCGAGTCAGGTGCCACTATTCACACCTCCTGTCTATTCGAGATGACAAAGTCAATATTGTTGTCTCATACTCTAGTTATTGTATTTCCTTGCTGTAGTTGAAACACAAACAACTTCAAAAAGAACGAAAAATCACGATGTTTACGCCTTGAACATGAAGTAAACAGTACCAAGACTGAAATCCTAGCATTTTTTCTCAATCGTCTTCACATATTGCTCACCACCTGTAGAATTGTTTCAGCCTTTCACGAGAATGTGTCCAGTGAGATTCATGTTACCTTATATCAGCACCGGCAGGTAGAGAATAATCTGACGGAAAATCAATCTATTCTTGAGGAGGAAAAAAATGTTCGCTTGTACAAGGGTGTCATGACGAGTAACCGGCGCATATCCTATCTGTTTTTTCGCGTCTCTCCCTCCGACTGAGTTGTGTCGCATTGCCGAGATAGGCCATGGAAAAAGGCCTTGAGAGGAAGCTTCAGCTTGGGGCCAATTCTAATTTTCATATTGAAATGCTTGTGGGACGCGAAAGTGCTGCCAAATTGAATTAAAATTATCGCATTTAAGAGAGAAGGCTGAACCGTAGCAACTGTAGAAAGCATAATTATCATTTACCGAGTCAAACTTTGTACAATAATAGCCAAAAATCACCAACTTAGAAATAAAACTGAATCACTACGGCGACAAATCCGTAACTCAGCACCAAAAACAAGTATCTCAATCCTGTGAACTGCATCTGTTAACTCATATACCAAATTTATTCGCTTCAGATGATTTAACAACTTACCCAAGGTTAGTACAATGTTCGCGAACGTTTTGCAAATGGCAATAAATGGCATATTTCAGAGTGGTGTTACATGTCTGAATAAGTTTAAATTACAGCACTCTGAAATCATGTTTTTCTTATTTTTTTCTGCCTTTTTATTCTTTTTTCCTACTCCAAAACTATTCGAAGCAAGATACTTTCTTAGAGTTGGTAGATTTAAACCTTTTCTTCTAAATGTAAGCAACATGATAAAATTATGTGCAGTGAGTGTCCACTCAGAACAATTTATTTGTTCCCATTTATTGTAGGTTACAGCTCCTGAGATAAACTTCCTCTTAAAAGTGATTTGGCTGCCTACATTCGAAGACTTCCAACTAATTTTCAGTTGATTGGCACAGAGCAGTGTGATTGTTACATTAAGCATGGGCTTGACTTATTTTCTACACAGACGTATGCGCTGAGGACTCACTTGGGCCTGTCTGCGAGCACGGTTGCACATACGAGAACTCATCAACTCCTGACTATAAGTGCAAGTGCGAGGACAAGGACGAGTTCGCTGCCGATGGACGGACGTGCCAGGGTAATTTTCTACAATTTGCAATGCCCTTCAATAGATAAAAAACGTAACTGAATCCTACCCCTTAGTTCACCACGTAATTATTTGACTATCAACTACATTTCATATCATATAGCAAAAATAAATCGCAGTGGTTTCCACTAAAGGATGTAAATACTGAATACGCCCAAAGTGATTATTAGCCAGGAAAAGTGAAGTAGCGAGCTAAAACTGAGAATTATTTTGCAAAAGTGCAAAAGCACCTAAAAAAGAATTCCTTCTTCTTTTTTTTATTCAAGCGGAAAGTAATTTTGCATTAACCCATCCACTATTACTCATTACTTTGTTATATAGGGGTAAGAAAGTACATGCTTCTCCAACTAAGCTTGCATTAAGTCTTCACAATATCAACATTTAAAATATTTGCCGTGACCCGCACAAACGTTGAGCACAGTCTAATCAAATAAAGTTTCATTTCGCCATTATTTATGTGGCACTATCACAAATCTCATGGCTCTTTATCGCCTTTCTGTTCTAAAATTTTCATCAATTACACTGCATATATTGTAATATAGGTACCGACGCGCAGAATTTGCGCTCCCTCGTGGTGGCCACCGCGTTAACTTTTACGTGGTGAGTTTTGTAGTAAGCTCAAAAGCCAAACAGCGATCACGTGTAATCGCATTTGGGAGCTATCGAAAGTTGACCGCAGTAAAGTAGGTGGATAAGCACGTTTAAGCATTCACCCTACGCATTCTGTAGGATCCGACCAAATTAGGCTTGACCAAGCGTCAAATCTAGCGCCATGAATTGCAGAGTGGTTAACCAGAGTAACCGTCCGCTATTATAATCTGTCTTGGGGAGGCGGGTTAGATAAGATTTCTTTTCTTTTCTTTTCTTTATTTATTTATTTAAGACATTCCTTACAGAAATGCCTTGGGGGACGCGACAAAAGGCACTGAACGTGCCTGACTGGGCCTCGCCACCCTTGGCAGCAGCAGTCACACAAGAACAATAACAACAAAAGTATTCACTACAATACGCTCAATTTGGAACACGGTAGAACTTAAACATCAATAAGTGTTCCTCATCAATAACATAAATCAGTAACATAATAACATAAATACACATACACATCAATAACATAAATACACATATAATTAGTTACATTGTACAGGTGTGTCGCAACTATCGTCCTAGCACAGAAAAATATATCCGACTTTAACAATAAAAAGCCAAGACACAGAGTAAGAGGAAACCAACTGGGATCAGACCTGCAGGATTTTTAGTCTGTGTTAAGGAAAAAATTTTTGAGCATTTTTCTGAAAATGTGCACTGAGGTAGCTGTAACGAGCGCTTCAGCAATTTCCGGATATTCGTTGAGAAGGTCTGGTATCGTAAAGCTTAGTTTTTGATCGCCATATTTTGTACGAGAACGTGGCCTGGGTATTAAATTCTTTCGTAGGCTGTACGGACCAGGTTTCACTTGATATTTGATTTGAATAGGTGTTGTTTGGTGCTGATGCAATATTTCCAGGGCCAAGTTGTATTTATACAATTTGTGAATAGGCAGTATTTTATAAGATTTAAAAAAGGGTGTAGTGTCTTCAGAAAGTTCTAAATTTCCGATTGCACGCACCGCTCGCTTTTGCAAACAAAAAAGACTGTCTAGGTTGGTCTTAGTCGTTGTTGACCATACTAAGAAACAGTAACATAACCGGGAATGAAATAGCGCGTAGTATATCTGCCTTTTCACCGCAGATGGGATATAATATCTCACTTTATTTAGGATTCCAACAGCTCGCCCTAGCTCACTTCGGAGCTTGTCAACGTGACGCGTCCATGAGAGGTTTTCTTGAAATGTCACCCCCAAAAATCTAACTGATACAGCTTGTTCGATGGTAACGTTTTGAAATTTTAAATCCAAGTTTATAGTCGGGTGGTGTCCTCGCGGCCGGAAGAGTAAGTATTTCGTTTTGCTGATGTTTAATTGAAGTCTGTTAGATTGAAGCCACAAATCCAGACCTGTTAGCCATTCGTTAGCTCGATGAAATACCTCTCTTTCATGAGCACCTGTGAAGAATGTGAAGATGATGAGAAAAGAAAGGAAAATGTGAAAAGAATAAACTTTCCTATGCTCACCCTAATTTTGTGTTACTCTGCTTGGTGATATAAAGCATTTCCTCTGAAGGAGTTTCAACTTTAGGCCTTGATTTTTTTTATGCCGCCTGTAATTGATTTAGCAGATATCTAATTGTGGTTTGAGGTTGTGTAATCAGCGATTGTGCTTACTGATACTGAATACATACGTTGGTTTTATGCTGCAGCTAGAGTTGAGTGTAACGAAGAGGAAGCACGAAGTTGCGAAGAGAGTGGTGAAATATGCGTTATCAAAGATGGAGAAGCTTCGTGCGAATGCCCTTTGGGCTACGCAATGATTGGTGGCGTCTGCTCAAGTAAGCACATTCTTATGCATCTACCTAACTATCAGAACAATCAACTTCGCTATACTGAAGTCGTGGTTACAGAATCGTGAATTGTAATTATAGCTACAATGCTATAATGTAACCATAAATTAGCCAACACTAGCAATGGTAGCTGAGTGAATTCTATAGTACAGTCAAACCTGAAGATTGAATTATTAGTGCAGTCGCGCTTACATTTCGATCCAGAGAGCAGTGATGGTTCAGAATTAGAAGCAATACAATTGCAAGTGTTGCATATGTGTGTTCATTCTTTAGATCTTTATTTTTTTGCACTAGTATGATGCAGAAAATCTCGATTAGTGCAAAATCTTGCACCATAGGCAAGTTTGAGAAGGCGCTACTGATGTCAACAGCATGCAGCAAACAGACATCCACCAGATGTGAAAGTTTTTGTACCTTGAAGCAGCCAGCTTGGCCGGTTAACGACGGATGGTTTTTAAATTATTGCTGTCAGTAAAAGTCATGCTGTGTAAGAGCACTATCCATAACAGCGCTGACGCTACTATTGTCCCTCGACTTTAAGCTATGTGCTTTTAAAGGTCAAGTATGTGTGAGATTTATGACACTGTTTATCTAGAAATAACCTGAATATGCTTCAAGTGATAAAGTAACGTAACGACCACGCATCATCAAAAGCAGTAGCTTAAGCCGCCATCGATGTAGTCACCCGTTAGGCCATATTGTCTGGTTTGCACGGGTCTTGCGATGACAGGAATTGGTAATTCAATAAGCTTGTCACTTTAGGGCAGCGTAGGCCTGTGATCTGGATTGAAGGTATGTCTGAGACTGAGTCGTATAAGCCGGCGTCTTATTTCATATGTACGACAGCAGGCTCAGTTTAAACAGCGAACCGAAGAGATATGCGGTGAGCTTTCTGTAGTCTGGCTCTTTATCAAAGCAGAGTCGTTGACAACTGTTGTGTACGGGGTGATAATTTCTTTAATTTTTCCGGAATTTTTTAAAAAATTGTCCCTTGCATATAACATAATTCGAGACCTTGAGTTGCATTATTCAGGGAGGTGGACATTACTAACACGAGAAATTGAAGCACATGTGCAACTAAGTAAAGAGCCTATTAATTAACTTCTTAATTACTTCGCAGCACATATTGTAATTTTTCAATATTGCAAGCATTCAAGGCGTATACACTTGGAATGAATTTATGAATTTACAGAATGACACCTGTCTGGAGATATGCGCCATAAAACTCGCCGTTAAAATGCACTGTTATTCCACTTGCATATTTAACAAAACATTGTTTTATGTACTGAAGCACAAAAGTAACTAGAACGCTTAGGTATTTCGTCCCACACTTTGGGAAATAATATCTCGAAACTGATGTCATTCTGGAGATTCATTTCGAATGGATACGTCTTGCACAGTCACCGGCTACGATTCGTAAATAACGATATGCGCCCTGAAGTAATTAATTAGGAAGTTAACTTGCGATCTTATTAATTACTTTAACATGTGTTTCGATTTCTCGGGCTAGTAATTTCCGCCTCTTCGAATGTTACAGCTCAAGGACAAGAATTATGCTATCTGCCATAGGCGATTTTTAAAAATTCCGCAGAACTTAAAAATGATCACCCCTTATATGAACAGCAGAGCTGAGTATTCGTACAGTCTCAAAAGGCGCCCAGTGATGCAGTGACTTAATTCATTTTTATATTCCAGACAAATGCTCGCTCAAATGTCAACCTTCGCTAAGTAAGTGTATCATTGATTCACAAATGGAAACATGTGTCTGCGAGTATCCCCTGAAATGGGACCATGCCAAACAGCAGTGTATTTTAGGTAAGTGATACGTCAACGCTCGACATGAGTACTCCATTAGTTTAGAACAATGAAATGCATACGCGCCATCCTAGCACATCAAGGTACATAGTAAGAGGAGAGTTGTTAGCTGAATGTGAAGCTGAAATTCCTTGTGCCTGCTCCGCCTATGCGCTGCTTCTCAACACGCTTAGCCCTAAATGAGCACAGCACACTGCCAGGTCTCATTGCGTATCGTCGCTTCTACAAGATTCTGGGGAAGTAAACCTATCAAAGGCACACGGCTGGTGAGCTTAAGGTTGCAAGGCGTAAAATTGCTTTATTGAAGGCTCTTTAAGGGGCTTTTTATGTGCCTGCGGAGAGAGAGAGAGAGAGAGATAAAATATCTTTATTGAAAAGTCCCTGCTGGCTTCGAAAGGCGAACGGAGAAGCTGGGAGGCTAACCCCGTGTAGTTCCCCTTTCGAGGCAGACCTCCGAAGCCGCAGTGGTGTGAATCGCGCTACCCGGATTTCAATCCACGCCAATGTAAGCACCTCTCTATCAAGACCGAAAACTGTGCTAGCTGGTGCGGAGTATACTTGATGCTGGGTATCACGAGAAGACAACGCGTGTGAATCCAAGAGAGCGTTGACTAGACGTAGCGGACGCTGAGTACTGCTGCCATGACGAAACCTGGCCGAACCTGGCGCAGCTTCGTTCCAAATACACCATCCGCGCTTACTTTGTGTAGGCCAGAGGGGCAATAATTTTTTTAAGTTTGCGAGATGAAGTAGCCCTGTGCTTGGTGACATCTACTTAACCGTGGTTGTTGTCACATGGCCTTTCTTGGAGCTTTCACACATCGTAAAAGAAGCAAAACGGTCAACTCTAGCAGTCCAAGTAACATTGGCGGCGTGTTTACACTAGCTTTAAAAGCCGAGCTGTGAGGAGACATCAAACGTTCTGACTGTGGAGGTAGGTCTCTTATTACACCAGTACGTGCAGAATAGTCGTTTGTGCCGCACGTGCAGAGCCAAGGTGCGAATATCGCAGTTTACTAAATGAGAGGCCAGGCTTCTGTGCCACCGTGACGATTTCAGACACTTTTGTCTTCCTGTCCAATCAAGCTCAACACAATGAAGAGTTTCAAATGGTATGCTCTCATGGCACTCGGTCTGTTTTTTAGGGCGTTGGAGAATGGGGAAGTGGAGTTTATTCAAACTTTATGAATACATGTACCCTACAGGAGGAGGGGGAAAGGGAATGTTCCTGACGAGGTCCATCCCTCAACCAGCTGTCATAGCACTTGGCAGCAGCAATGCCACTTCGTTGCAGAGTGAACAGAGTGATGAGATCTTCATCTCGAACACTTTCTAGCGGTGGAGATTCAGTTCGGTCATACAGCGCCACTTACAAACGATACATTTAACCACCACTCTGTAAACTATTTCGGGGTTATTTAACAGGAATACACTCATAAATAAGATTTTCGGTGTGCTTGTTGATGTTGAAAAATGTATTAACTGAAATGAAATTGTTTGCGCACCATAATTTGTTCTGACCAGCAATGTTTTACCAGAGGAGCGTCGCCTCTAAATTAGTTTGCACGTATAATTAGAGGTTCGAAATAATTATTTTTTTGCTGTTAGTCGCTTGATTATTTGTGAAGCTCTTCGTAAAACATCAATGCGCCCCTGTGTTACTTGTGCAGGTTTGATTATAGTACATGTGGCGTTATCTTCTTCCATAGTCAGTCACTATATTTATTTTGGCAATGACGTTGCGAGCAATAAGAAAACCTGCGCTTATAGCAAATTCATTTCTGCAGCTAGCAGTTTAAATGCATTAAATTACGTAACTCATCCCGTATTGGGCCACAGTATAGTGAAGCTTTATGTTCGCAACTCTTGCTTTTTTTATTTATGTGTGCTTTTGTCATGTTTACTATATGCAGACAAGCAATTTCTTTACATCACAACCTTCGAGCAATATCAGAGTTCCGTAACTGCCACTACATACACGACACGCAGTTGTGCCAAGATTGGGCAGTTGATTGATCAAGCGGTAAGTTTCACCTGTATTTCTCTCTGAAATAACAAGGGGAATCATAAACAAGATAATTGCTCGAACGACGATGCTTAACAATGAATAGCGCTTACTGCCTTTTTTAATTTTTTTAGTTTGTCAAAAACTTCGTAAATAATATTGAAAATATGGGATAGCGACATGGCCATCGTTCTATACGTTAGGTCATTGCTGCCATGAAAAAGTTGGATCCTAAAGATAAACTGCTCACACACGATGCTCAAGTGCTGAGAAAACTATTCAACTGTACTGTAAGAGCCGACCTCATAGGCACTGATGCCCCACATATGCGGCGCGTTAACGAGATTTGCAGCCGGGTCCGCGATTTAGTATAGCGATGACTTCCCCTTAATTATACGCCACTCTTATCCTGCACCGTTCACGATCAGCTGAGGCCATTGATAACGCGGGCAGAGCATCACTCTGACCACCCACGAAACGCGAAAAGAAAACGAACCCAAAGGAGCATCGTTACAAAACCGCTTTCAAGGACTCAGCCTCAAAGCCGGAGAGAGCTCGACAATGACTGTGAATAGGAATCCTTTAATAGCGATTTATTTCTCTTTCCCAAAGGCTTGGTGGATTTGCGATAAAGTTACGAAAGCTTGCAGAAAATAATGGATTCACAACAGGCAAGCCGTGATGTTACGCGATATTTAAAGTTTACTGGTGATTACAGATGAGAAACCTATATGGCAAGAATCTCATAGCTACACGACTTCTGAAGTGCGGGTGAGTACTTGTTAATCTTGTTGTTTTTGACGCTGCTATGGCACGCGAAGACATATCTTTTGTCAGCCTCCAACTTCCTTTAACCTGTTCTAATAGCTTCCGTGAGTGTCGATGCACATTAATACAGACTATGATCCATGGAGCAAATGTGTGAAATTACCATTTTGAAAAGCTCCAAATATTATTCTTCATGATGATTGTAAATGAAGACCAATACCCCTAATAACAGAGCAATTAATAATTTATAACATAATGTCTGACACTCCTTGCATTCTAAATTGGAAGTTTTTTTTTAATTATGTCAATATTTGAGCTCTTATCAAAACCAATATCATACTTACAGAAATGATTACTGAAGCTATATCTAACAGATACCAAAGAATTCTCCTTTCTACGTTTTAATATTAACGATGGCTGCATACAACCTTATAAGCTAAGCTAGTCAATAAAAATTTAACCTAATAAATATAAGAGTAATCAGCTACACAAGACAAAGTTAATCGAAAGAGGCACAGAAACACCAATGGCTGTCTAATAAAAAGCATATTTTGGGTTGTTTTCATCAGATACCTGATGAAATGCTTTTAATGTAATTAGAATATTTGAGAAGTTGATTGACTGATTAAGACTAATTATCAAATTCGGCGGAATGAAACAAATCGTTTGAGTATCTCCAAGCGACGACAAACGTTACCTAGGTTCTGTCCAGCTACGTGGTATTTGCATATTCTTTTTTTTAAATTCTGGCTAAAGTTAGCTGGGACACCCTGTATAATTGCCATCGCAATAACACAAAAGTTAGCACAATATGCTTTTTTGAAGAATCTGCTGTGTGTCTGTGAGAAGTACGCCGTGACCATAACCACGTTGGTGTATTGTGTTTCCGAGAAATTCACGATGATTTCATCATGTGCTCTACTCTTCCTTTGAACTGACGGTGTTTTTTATTCTTAAAATAAATTCTTTAACTTACTATCCCAAACTACGGCCTGAGAGAAACCTTGATGGTAGGGAGGGTAAGAAAAAGGGAGGAACTTCGTGTTCATCATCTTGTGACCTGCTCACGACCTGGTGAACTTGACCAGCTTACTTTGTGTAAAGCGAACCCAGATCATGTTATACGAGCATTCTTGCGTTGTGCATCTATGAGATTGCGCCACCAAGGCCAGTAATCGAACCTGGCACCTCGTGTGCAGCAGCAGAACGCAATGTAGTGATAATACATTTTTCTGGCTTTTCAGTAATTACTGTGAAAACACAAAATTCGTTTTATCGGTTGTACTTACATTCCAAAGTCGCAAAAGAATTTTCTCAAGTATACCGATACTTAGCATGAATACACAAAAAAGTCACATATTCTACAAGTGCACACTGTAGCCCTCGCCTTTAGCTACCTGGAAAGCAATACTTATCAAATGGGGTGGTGCAAATGAAACTAGACAATGCACGAAGATGCCCACAAAAAATGACAAACCTTGAGCCTAGCATTCTAAACAAGACAAACATTCGTGGGAAAGTGGAGACTTGAAGTGATCCACCGTGGTTTGGTCTTCTTTTATATCAGTTTATTATAATGACAATGTTTCATGTCAGTGACCTTTATGTGCTTTGCTTTGAACTTAACTGTTTCAACATAGAAAGAGGCTACTTGTGCTTGTCATATGGTCATCCCATAACTCCGCATTGCACGTGATTTCTATAGATGTGAAACTTTACCTCAAATTATTCGTATGCTTGCAGAGTGTACTGACACGTTAACTTCTTTATCTTTTTCGGGTGGCCTTTTTTCACCGCCCAACCAATGTTATCGTACAGCGCCGGACGCGCCTGCATGTATCGGAAGTTTGTCGAATGTTATCGATAGCTCTATCCGCTGTCTGTTGTCATCGAGCCATGTGCAATCTGATTTCATGTATGCGCGACGCGAATGGCGTAGAACTTTCTGGAAGACACGCGGGCACCAGCGATTACTCCGAAACCTTCGATTACTGATGTATAAAAGCCGACGCGCTTGACACGCTGAGCAGATCTTAGCCAATCACCGACCGTGTTCGCCGCCATCGTTCTTTGAGAGCAGCCTGTTCTTGAGGGCACAGGTTCGCCCGAAAAAGCGCTAGTTTCGTCATTCACAGTTTTGCTGCCTTTTTCGCCGTCACTACTACGTGACAGTATGTAGTATGTTTCACTCAAAGCGTTTGACTATTTTAAGTTCTTTTTTTCTATTTGTTTTGTTCTCATCTATTGTTGTTTTTTTGTGTGTGCGTGTGCGTGTGCGTGCGTATGCGTGCGTGTGCGTGTGTGTGTGTGACTAACTTTGGAATAGCGGGCTCTTCAGTATCCACACTTCCGATACTGTCAGTTAATGAGAAACAACAACCGTGGTCGAACCAATGTTGCCTGTTGAGCCAACATTTCGACAAAAAGACTGCACTTTGTCAGGGATGATAATGATGATAAATAACAATCATAACTGCGGAAACAACAAGAGAGCAGGAAAGAATAATTCTGACATGTCCTTGCTGTTATTCTTTTTTTTTTCCTGGCAATATTCATAGAGAAGAGCACGAAGTGGAATTGTCATTTTCGGAAGAACCTGCACCAGCACTGTTGAACAGAATACACTTGTGCGAGAACTGGGATAAAACTAGCGGTTGCTTTTTTCCTCCTGCTTTGTACATCGTAAACGGCACTTCCTCAGGTAAGTCAGAACGCCTTATACGGTCCAGAGATTGTGGAATCTCGAGCAGTCATGTTAAATGCAATGATTCAAATTAAAGTAATGCAACACATCTGGTACAACTTCTATTCGACGAATTATTCTTACCGGTCACGTATGAAGTTGCAGTTCAATTTCGCCGCAGTCTACCTGACACACAGTTTGTGAATAGCGCTCTCTGCCACACTCCATGCCTATAGCACGGGCTATCATATCCCTCTTGCATATGCGCATGTTCTTAAGCCATTCTTGTTCATTTTTATGGTTTATTATAAATAGTTTCCAGGCACTATATGCGCTGTTGCCGCCTGCTCTCTTAATCGTGTTTCAACGTGTGAATCTCATTTAAAAAGATAACATAACACAAATTGGCCACATAGCTAAACAAAGTCCTCGCTTCTGCACCTCTGTTTCTCCCTAACCCGGCGCTTACTCGTATTTCGAGCAGACCCGCAGGCAGTGGATTTGTGCGACGCTTACCTGAACGACACCGAAGCGGTCTCCAGTGGCAGCCACATGTGTGTCAGTGAAGGAGCCGGAACGTATCTACTGCAGTGCGCCCTTGGTAGAGGCGCAGCTATTGTCCAGCAGGGTTCCCTGAAAGTTCAACGGTGCGATGGTAAGCTATATGAAACGCAAAGTTGCAGCTTTGCCCGTAATAGTAGAGGTTGTTCGACACGGTGTCACTTTGATTCCCACTGCGGTGTCGAATCTCGGCAGAACAACGTGCGTGGCCAATTCTTGCACCGCCTGGTGTGGTATCGTTTGGAGTACACAGTTGTAGAAGCGCACAAGCAATTTCATTTCAAAGAAAAAACTTTAGTCGGTGATGCCTGTAGTTACAGTCGCCTTGGTTTTGTATGTGGCTCTACCCGGTGGTGAAGCTGAGATATATGAATATTCCCCCCTTCTTTCCTATACAGGCTTTTTAAGGCTGACACCGGCTTCGTTTATATTTCGCCCCAGCCTTCTTATTCGTTGAGTTCTTGTGGTTATTGATATGTCGCGAGATCTAGTAGTCAATACGAACCATCTACTGATTGGTTGGACTGAATTTCTATTGCCAAAATTTGGCATAAAAGACAAGAAATAAAACAGGTGCCAGTAACCTGATTTTCGTACATCGTCGGGTTTGCGAGACACTGAAAATTGGGCTGTAGCACTGCTGGTGTGCGAACATGCCACATCCGCAGCGTTCTACGGGACAATGTTTGTCACAGTTAGCTGGAAAAATATGCAGCTATTGTAAATGTTATAATACACCGGTGGAGCCACCTAGCGAGACTTTGAGACTCTAACCCTTATGGTTTGTTATCATTGCGGCACCTCGTACCCTAGGGAGCTGCTTATTTTGCAACGCATAGCAGTAAGGCACAGGAGCATGTGGGAGTTTATAATACTGCAGGAATTTACATACAACAGTGAACAGTGAAAATGTAGGCGGTAAGAATATATATATATATATATATATATATATATATATATATATATATATATATATATATATATATATATATATATATATATATATATATATATATATATATATATGCACACACACTGTTCCTTTGGGTGTCCATCCATTTGTTTATTTAACGTTCGTGCCCTATTCAAGAATAGAAGTGAATTTTAACGGCAACACAACTGCAACACCGGAATTTCCCAACAACAAGAAGCGCACACAGTTCGTTTCATTCCTCGTTCTAGTTTGTTCGCGCCGTTTCATAAAGCATGGACAACTCATGAATAGAACCAGCTACAGTCGTAACGTAACCAAGATGCACGACGAAGTTATACAGATATGTGCTTAAATTCATGAATAAATGCGGCACTTAAACATTTTGCCAATTGTTTTCATGCTGTATTCTGGTGGCCTGTTTCAACACATCCTTACCAAAGATTCAGAAACAACAATCACTAGGATTTGTCTAAACGTACCTTTATATGACTTCAGATTGCAAAACGTTGAGTGAACGCTTGTCACAGTTATGGGGATGTCAAGTGGATACATGTTTTAACTATCATTCTGTTTATTGCAGAAGGTTGCCGTCCAAATCCATGCCCCCAAGACTGCATATGTGAACCAGACGCAACAACTTCATATAAGTGCAAGTGAGTAAAAAAAAAAGGAAACGATGTAAATATTTTATAGCTTGGACTCTCGGGTCAACATCTGTAACTCTGAAAATTCAAAACAAACAGACAAACAAACAAACAAACAGACAGACAGACAGACAGACAGATTCATTCATTCACTGAATACACTCCAAACCAAAAAGGTTGTTCTCAGTGTGATTTGTAACACTAAAAAAAAGCGCAGTATCCCCTCAGAAATTCAAACCCGTGAAGCTACAGCATCGGATGTGCAAACTGACTTAGATCATGACCCTATTTATATAGATGCTGCTACAAGAATATGAAAATTGTCGTTGATATGCCTCAACGTAACAATTAAAAAAGCTTAAAGAAAATAACATGCTTTTCATGGATCCCATATTCATCGTTACCAAATAGCCCACCTTTCGCAATAAAACAACTCTATCTTCTATACCCTCTTCTTCATTCATCGTTAATGACACTGACGTTTCGATCTCGTCCTTCAGCTGCAGGGAAAACACCACGATGGCTCCACTTAAGCCACACCATGAAAAAGCGTCAGGTAAGTGTTTAATAATTCTGCATAGAAGTTATGGTGCCTAAAGTTACAGCGAAGTTGCAGTGACTAAAGCACTGACCAATGTGATGGTTCAAGAACTGTGTGCATGGAAGGGCGGGGCTTTCATTTGAGATCAAATTAGTTGCTCTCGTTTCATGAGAAGCAGCTCTGCGCGATAGCTAATTTCAGTTCCGCTGCATTTCATGAAGGCAGAGTGTTCATTTCTCAATCAAGTGCAAAATATTTTACGGCGACGTGAGAAGAGAGGATTGCATAAAGTGTCGCTTGTGATTCGAACATACTTGATGCGAAGCACATCTAAAACAGGAACAAAAAACTAAAGCAGACACATACATAAAGCATAGACGAAAACTACGCGAGAAATATCGCGCTTTGGTCACAGAACCACTCTCATTGCAAAAACAGCTCCGTATAACAATACTGTCCCAACGAGCTACGCATTTGGGAGGGGCAACCAACACTAACGCGAACTTGAGCTGCACTGTACCATGCTTTATGTAGAAACAACAGCACTGGTGGCACTATATTGAAAAGGGCTCTTCAATCATAATACGCCTCCATATAGTTTAGGATAGCGATAAAGTCAAGTTTATATAATTCATATCGCTTATATCAGTTATATAGTATGGCTATAATAGTATGTTTGCCGCTATCTTAGATGTAGTTCGCCTCAATCATGTTCTAATCATATGTAAAACTTTATTGAAATAGTAAAGTCATCAACAAGCACTGTAGTCTTGAAGGAATGTTTGTAACGACTTGAGCATGAAATGCCTGCGTCGTTATTATGCCACTACCATGGCGAGTAAAGGCCAATTAATATGAGTTCCTTAAGCTCTGGTAAACATAATAATACCGCAAGCAAATTTCAATAGCACTGCTACCTATTCGGCGTAAAATAAAAAAAACAAGCGGAATCATACTGAACACGCTCGTAGCGCATAACGTGAGGTAAATATTATCAATCGTTTCGTTGCCTCTTGTATGTACCATCACCTCAACGGTCAATAATAATTTTTTGTCGCGATGATGTGCTCTTGCTTTAGGAGACAACCAAACGCTGTCTCACAAAATGCCGCGCTGATTGTTTCACAGCTCCAACTACGACGTCGGTAGCTCGAAAACCAAGTGGCTATGTCTGGGCGAGCGTGGCTATTGTTATCGGCATCTTGATACCTGCTGTTATCGTCGTCATTATGCTAATGAGGAGGAAGACGTGAGTGTTTCCTTCTTTCAAAAAAAAACAATAAGCTCTGTGACCTTTTTATAGAAGAAACAATTCGACCCTTTTTATTGTGTAGCCCCATTACTGCTGCAAAAAAACAATAAGAAATATTAGAACTACCTCTTGAAAGACCATGCCCGGGCTTAACAGAACTTGTGATTCTTTCCTTTGTGGCCTCTAGTCTGGACTTCAGACGCAGAGATGTTTGCTCCACTCTCCAGGAATTTCTTACTGAGTCCAATCAAATTCCTTCCTAAATGTGTACCTTTTTTCTTTTGTGTGTGTGTATGTGTACGTTTAAATCATTGATTATTGAATCTTACTGCTAATATCGCCCTCATTTTACCATATTACACCTTCAACGTAATTTATAACAGCCCTGAAAAATTATTTGTGGTTGTAACTTTGGAACAATCCATCCATTTCGTGCCCAATCCCCCATATTGGGTATGAGTCACATGTTCAATGGACAACAGCGAGTGGCTTCACAAGTATTACATTCTTTCTTTGCTCGCTTTCTTTTCTTCCTTCCAGATCGTACATAGTCACACCGGTGAAAAAAGTAAGCAGCAAGGTGAGAAAGAAAGAGTTTCGTGTTTCGCTTACAAGAAAATTACTACTCTTCCTATTGCTACAATTACTACATTATACTACATTACTGCAACTACTACAATTACTACTCCACTTATATGAGGCTGTTTATTCCATATGTAAATATAAGTGACAATGGAGCAGCGCTCGGTTTCAGCCAAGCTTAAGCGCTTCAGAGTAAATTTTAACGCAGGAGCATCAACCTAAATACAAGGGAACTGAGACATTGTTTTTCTCGACTGCCATTGCACAAAATTCCATAATGTTTGCTGCATTTAAAAGAAAACAGAAATGTGCCGACTGTTAGCGCCAAATTCTTTTTCTACAATAATATCTTTTCAATATATATTGAACATCTCAAGATAAACTATATAGACAAAAAAGCAATAAAAAAATGTATCACCAATTGTGTAAACTGTTGTAAAAGCACCTAAAGCTCTAAAATAGACCACTAATTTATTAGTATTTTTGCAAACGCCTTGTGGCGTTATAACATTTTCACGTAAACTGCAAACTTATATATTAAAGTTGTCCACTTCAAGTTCTTCAACCGGTGCAGTTTACAGAACTTCTATATATTTTTTGGTTGCAGAGCTGAGAATTTGTAAACATTGTGCATCAATGTTTTTAATCTTGCCGATTTTTGGCAATTACTGTGAAACTATCGAGGCCTTAAAAATATTGCATAATAGACTTGGTAGAATTCAAATTCCCCTCCTAGACGCAATAAACTTTATTCAAACTGGTTCAGTACATGTACAATTTGAGCATTTGTGCGTTTTCCATCTATTTTAATATAGAAATTCTAGTTGGCAGCAAGGCAAAGCGATCTCTCAGGAGGAAGCTATTGCTGGGGGGTTCTGATATCAATATACTTACAGCAAGATATTGGTTTTCTCTGCAGCCGCAGGAGTAAATTTGATGAGGTTTTCGGGTTTTAAAAGAAAACGTTAAAATCTAGTGACTGTAGGATGCGGATTGCTTAGTTACGTCACCCCCTTTTTTTCGTTCTTTTGCTTTTTTTGTTGGTATTGTTGCAGTAAAAAATGATGATAATTACAAAATTCTTGAAACAGAATTAGCAAGTTTTCGGGACTGCAACTGAGTAATAAAAAACAATATCACAATTTGGTAAACTACACCTAATAAACTTCTAAACTAGACAGAATTGATGTGTTACACAGCACTTTAAGGTCTACCAACAATATCTTCCAATATCTACCAACAATATTTGAAAGCCTTAATAAACATTGTAACGAATTCATTACATCGTCAATTATTGTATAAAATTTGTCCGGCCTTAAATGCTCGAACAGATGCAGTTAACAAAAGAGCGATATATGTTTTTGGTTCAGCCGTACAACTATGAAAACTTTGAGTTTTTATTTTTATTTTTTGAATCTTACTAACTTTCGGCGCTTTTTGCAGAAAAATGTAAGGCCCAGAATCAAAGCATTGCTTTCTACGATCACTAAAATTAAAAATTTTTTTCTCCATTGCGACAAATCGCATTCAAAATGGCCTATGCATTGCTTCACAAAATAATGTCTGCAGTTTACATGTATTTGTATAGGCGGTGCCGGAGCTGGCCCCGAGCTAAATCCACCTCCTAAGGACACACCTTGTTGGTACCCATATGTAAGGAGCAGACCATGCAAGGAAAGCAATAAACTTCCGTTATGGAAACTCCCTCCGGTGCATTTGGAGGATTTACAAAGCATATTGCCTCCCGCCAAAGTGCTTGGCGGTTATTGTTTCTGCCAGTGACAACGAGATGGCATATTCGATTCCCGGACACGTCTACCACATTGCTACGGTGGGGGGATCCAACAATGACATGTACTTAGCTCAAGAAGTTCGTAAAAGGTAATTAAAACAAATCACGAGCGCCCCACTACGGCGTCTCTACGGAGCGAGCACCCCACTACGGGGTCCAGGCATTGGCTCGAGATATAAAGTTCTACCAGAGAACCATGCAATCAATTTCTAAAGCATTGCACAGGACACAGGGTCCCTTTTGACAGTTTTGTAGTAAGGTACAGAGTAGGTAAAATTTTTCAAGATCTTCGGTATATTTTTTTTTTCACTACATTAAACGTGTGTTTCTACCTGAACAAAAGCCAGCAACTTATGTGCATCGGCGTGACTGCTTGGGGGTAATAACTAAGTCTTTTGGAACTGAGGTTGTGACCGGCACGCCCTATTTCTCGAAACCTGGTGGCGCTTCTGTGCTTAGTCATAAATACGTGCAGGAACTGAAGCATATAGTTTTCATACATTTAGTGGGATTTTCAATTCTTGTTGAGAAATACTAACGAGTCGTTTAACAGCCATATCAAGGTACATAGGCCGCCTGTATTGCCGGGATCACGTTCTGTACTAGTGCGCTCTTTCAGCACATTTTACTTACAAGGAGAAGAATTTTTTTTTTTTTGTTAAGCTTAAAGGCGCAAATTTGGCCCGCCGTGATGGCATAGTAGCTTTGGCATTGCACTGCGAAGCCCGGGGGGTCCGAATAAAACACCGAAAGCGGCGGCCGCATTTCGATGGGGACGAAACACAAAAGCGCCCGCATTCCTTATGCAATCGGGCGCACGTTCAAGAACCCCAGATGGTCAAAATTAATCCGAAGAGTTTCCCGCTACGACATGTCTCACATATCATGTCGTTGTCTTGGCACGTAAAACACTAGAATTTAATTAGGGCTGCAATGTGAAACCACGTCATATTAATAACATGCAGAAGTTGTGCCGGAAGCGACAGTTAGGTGAGAATCAGGATTATCGACTTTTTCATGCGAGTCAACAGGGCACGGCCCAATACGCGACGACTCGTCGTTGCGTGGGGACTGAGCCAGCCGCAGCAAGTGCCCGAAACGTCACGATGTTCTTCTCTCCATCGTGACCTCCTTCTGCGTCATAACGTCGTGACGCATAAACCTCTCGAGAAGCGATACTAAAACTGTTTCGTAGAAAAAATCACAAATTTTAGGCGTGCAGAGGACTGCCAGTATATTTTTCCAGTGTTTCGAGCTCTGGGAACTCCAAATTATTGCGAGAGAAAAATGAAAAATGAAAACTTCAAACTGTCATGTCACGAGTCATTCAGACTGTGCGCTACAACACGAAACCACAAGTGATATGTGTGCCGCCCGAGCCTCTTTCGCGTATCACAGACCATTCCCATTTACTTCGCAGGATTTTCAGCCACTCCCTACAGAAGAGTGCTGACTAACGAAAAAATGAAGGAGTACTGACGCCATTTCATGTCATGCATCGTGGCCGTTTACATGTGGTACGGTAGGAAAGGCCAGATATTCCCGCGGCCACGGAAGACACAACAGGCTGAACACAAATGTCGACGTTCCAATGAAGTCAACTTTTTTCCAAGCATGTGAATAAAACATTTTCATGTGGAGTACTCAAATGTTTCGTTTTTTGTTGTTGTAGAATCTATAGAAAGGCTCCCTCGAATTCAAACCGCAAGGTTTTTGAGACCGCTATTCTCCACAAGGGGAAAAAAGCGTTATTTTTACTACAATGCTCATGATTCCCGTTCAGGAAGCACTGCTGAGAAAAGCGCTCACAAAAACTACAGATGTTCGTAGTTGCAGCACCCAAAGTGCAGCTCTTATAAGAGGCGTGCAACTCAATGTAGAAATTGCCTCGCATCTTTAGTCAATTGTATAGCGCTACCCGGTGTATATTGCCTGGCACTGTTTAATTTTTTTGCCTGTGTTTGTTTTCACCAAAATACCGCTTATAAGTAGCAGCTCAGCGCAAGATGCACCGCAGTAGCCCATGTTTCTCGAACGTTGCCGCCAATTCTATCCGGCTCTTTTTACTTTTAGTATGCACGTTTTTATAGCTGCCTGCGGCAGACAGCACAATTCTAGCTCTTTAGCTGGATTACTTGAAGGCTCGGATATTAGTTGCGCAAGAAATTCATCAAATTGATATTTCTAACAGACAAAATTTTAAAAATGTCAGTGTTAAGGGTTTTTTTATTCTTACGGCAGATATTGCAATGTACGAATTGTAGTCGATGAGTTTTCAAGGCCTGTTCACTTATAACAATATCCCAGAATCACACCGTTTCTATGCAGGCCTTGGTTTGAAAAGTTGCTCTTTTATTCTCTAACAAAAAAAAAATGCCACCATATTTAGCCACCTTGTTAAATCTTATTTCGCCATGACTTTTCCGCCATATTTGAATCTCTCAATGATATCCGTCAACGGTCTCTCGTTCACTGAAGTTATACCGGACCTCACGAAAAGCGGTCCGTTTACTAGAAGTTTCGCCCAGTTATATTTAGTTGGACAGTGTACGTAGTACGTTTAAAAGTTAATGAATGATGGTATTCGCTCATGACTCAGAAAGCCGATAACATCGTTGTTGTCGTTAACGTTGTATTTTTATATGCGGTTCGTATCCACGGGAGAAACGTTGGTCAAGGTTCGCACTGGAAACAGTGCGAAATTACTTTCTTCTCGCGAACATGAGCTTCCATAATTGTGCACTTCCTCTTTTAAATATTAAAGCGAAGCTTTCTTGTCCTCTTCTGTAGGATTTTCTATTCCTTGTCGTTTACTCGCCGGATATATTTGTGGATATATATATAGACAACTTGGGTAATTGAGTATGCGCTGGCTTCTTTCTTGCTGAGTAGACAGCTTGGGCAACTGGGTATGCACCAGAACAGACAACTTGCTGCGGACTGCTGTCTAACCTAGTAGACAACTTGGGTGAGTCACCGGGTATGTTCCTGAACGTACAACTTCGGCCCTACGTACATTCAACTGTGTATCTACCCCTTGGTATGTGCCCATTCTTGGCCGAATCCCCAGATTGAAAGTGCCATTGTGACAAAGAGGGGGCACGAAGCCTGAAATTTACTCAGATGTGCGTCGTACTTCACGGTGCATACACATATTCTTCTCTCGACAAGACTCATACAACGCCTCTGTTCTCGTGACGTGGACAGAAAACAGCTGCAGGCGACGAGGCTGTCTTATCCGCTACTGCTGCTACCTCGCTAACTCAAACAAGCTTCCAGCCATTTAGGTTCTATTATTAAGTTGGATCTGCATGTTTCTATTTCGTTTCTCTTCAACTATCTGTACGCATAAAATGTTTGCGGTAATATGCCGGTCAGAAACATTGCCACAGCTCTCTGCGGTTCGGAAAGGCATTTTAGAGCGCAGCTCTTAAGCGCCTGTTCCTGCGGTGAGCGTCGGCGCTGCCCTTCGTAACCGAGCGAACGAGCACAGCGAAAGATGAAAGCGAACGCGGAGCGCAGCGGGAGGAGAAAGACGATAGTGCGAGAAGGAAAGCGGAGGAGGAGGCCACAGTGAAAGCATGAGACGGAAAGCGGAAGAGGAGAGCATGGCGAAAGAGTGCAGAGGAAAGCAGAGTGCCGCACGAGACTACGAGATGGCGCCATAGTATCTGCAACATGGTTGTATGCGTGACGCCAATTATGTAGTACTTTCTCGAAGCCACGCGGGCACCAGCGATTACATTGGAACCTTCAACGAGTCATGTATAAAAGACGATGCGTTCGACCTGCAGATCATATTTGAGACCATCACCGACTCTGCTCGCCGCTATCGTCGTGCTTGAGTGTTGTTTTGCAACGCTTCGCTCCGTTTTCAAAGTGCCGCACCAGATTGTCCACGCCAGCCAATACATCGCGAAATGAAAACACGTATAGCGCTTCACTCAAATTTCGCATTAGCGAATATCGTAATCGTCGGTGAATTGTTTTCAAGAAAGCTCTTTGTTGCCACGGAAGAAGATAACTGCGCTAGCATTCGTAAATAAGCTCAAAAAGAGTAAGATGGCATTGCACACTGCGCTGTGGTCGCCCGTTAAAGTTATGTGTTTGATACGCAGAAATTGTAATTCGTGTGAATCCGAAATGTGCTTGCCAATTTTGACGAATAACACCCAGGCCGCTGAGACAGCGCGTGTTACTAGGAAGAGCTGCAAAAAGGAGACGAAGAAGAAGAACAGGAAACAGACCTTCTAGAGCCGCGCCCCTTGACGCCAAACGAAGCCTTCTA
This sequence comes from Dermacentor albipictus, assembly GCF_038994185.2. NCBI lineage: Eukaryota > Metazoa > Arthropoda > Arachnida > Ixodida > Ixodidae > Dermacentor > Dermacentor albipictus. The sequence continues at coordinate 138,308,473 of NC_091824.1, forward strand.
GAGGCCACTCATCGCCCTAGGTACTATTACTTTTCTCATTTTCAGTGGATTAGCAATCCCAAACCTAGCAACCTGAGCGTACCATAGCAAGCATTCTAACTTAAGCAACGTCTCCTTGCGTAAGTGCATTGAGACAACGTATGTGTGATATCGTAAATGAGGAGGCAAAAGGTTCGTATTCCAGTAGAATGGCAATGCTTCTAATGAGCGCTGAAGCCGTGGAAGCATGTTTGAGCACTGCAAGTCCCTGGCAATTCCGCTCTAAGTGCCATGGCTAACGATAACCCATCGGCTTCCTAGCTTGACTAATGCGTATATAAGAGAGCACAGGAGCGGTATAGCAGAAACTAATATCCAGCGCATTGACAACATTATATCCGGTGCCCTAAGCTACATTATTTTTCTCCATACTTGATACTCCACTTCGACGCATATTTTGCATGATATACATTTAGCATCAATCACCGGCAACCTATGTTTCATACGCTCTATGGGTGGCTTCATGCATTTCACTGTCATACTGTTTACAACGGCCCAACGCCCCATATAGGCTTCGCCGCACCGACACATTATAGCCGCCAAAGACAGCGTAATAGCAGGGGTAAACACACAGTGATGTTTTGATAATTTATGGCAATCAACAGGAACCACATCTCTTTACTTCCCTTGACTAATTCATTACAAATGGCAATTACCAGAAATAAACTATAACCATGCGCCCGATGGTAATTTAAAGAAGGGTAACATGAAAATGCATAGACAGAGAAACAAAGTAGTGCAATTGACTATGTATCGCCAAGAAAAGTATCAAGAATAACGCAAGCTTTCACAACTGTGGGACCCCAACACACAAAAATAAAAGAGTTCTATCAATTCCAGTAGCCTTGAAACTTGTAATCTGTAATTCAGTTGGTTAGCCGCACACTACAGCACGTGTTGATGATTTCATCTGTTTCATGAATCGTTTTTAGTTCTCAGGCATAAAGACGAAAATACTAGAATAATAATTGAATCCTAGTATAAACTAGGAATTCTTGTTTTGACGTTTCAAAACGGTACCAAAGCAGCTGATGTGTTGCAAAAATCACATTGGTTCAACTCTATAGCCCGTCTAGTCCGCCTCGAATAAGAATTTCTTTGCCCTATGTACGCACTAACTATGGTAAACACACTGCCATTATTGCGGCTGTTCAGGTTTCGTATAACATACCAATACCAAATAAGCAATTAGGATGGCTTAAGAAAGAGCTTTTCTTTTTCAATGATTCTTTACTCTTAAACGCTTTGTAACTTCACTGCTATATTTTGTTTTTGTTTTTAATTCTGTTGAACTTTTGGGTTCACTGTGTTTATGGTCTATTTTACATATGTGTGTTTGCTGTGTTTCCATCCAACGAACTAATTGGGCAATGCTTATTTGTTGCAACTTTTTTTAATTATCTCCATTTAATTTCAAACGCGAGGAGTATCCTTTTAGCCGGGCACTATGGGACCTTTTTCTGAATGAGTACCCCAATGCTTGTATATATTTACGAATCGCGCAACGTTGAAGTTTTATGAAATGGAAAAAAAGGCTTCCTTTAAGCTTCATGCTATTCTTGGGTGGATGATAGTTTTTCCCCTTATATCACAAATTACTTAGGAAAGAGCTCTAGTTCAATGAGGAACCGCCATCACACAGATGCCATTTACGCACTTAATTCGTTTCAGGCGAGTCTTGCACCACGAATCCTTCAGCGACCTGCCCTTTCTTCGTGCCGGATGTCGCCTCTGTCAAATGCATTCATGATCATAGCATCAGCCGCTATTAGCACTCGGGCGTCATTCTTGGCCGACGAGGTGCTCGAAAATTTGAACGTGAAGTTGCCGCAGTACCATCTACAGGTCACGCAAAGCTCGTGCTCCTTGGCCAACACCTGCAACATGACCTGCGCTGCTCTAGTCGCCCACGACGCCACCTTCGCGTGGTACCTCAACGGAGAGCACCAAGCACCCCACGCGCCCGGCGGCTCCGTAGGCAGGAACACTATCCAGAATTCTGGCCGCATAGAACTGAGCAGCGACATCAGCTTCGTGTACAGCACCCTTGTCATTCTGGAAAAGGCCGGCGTAACCAAAAGCACCGATAGCATTGAGTGCCACGTCATGCTCTTGGACGAGGTGAGCCCCCGTTGGCTTTGATATACATGAAAAAACGGCCCATAATCATAGCTGCTGGGAATTGAGCATTGCTGGCTTTGAACCGACCAGTGAACCGAAACTTGGCAACTTCGATAAGTTACGTTTTAATGGGAATAGCCTTCTCTGAAAACTTCAGCCAGTTCGTGGTACGGCTCTTTGCATCTTCTAATGGAGATGCAAAGAGCATCTCTACATACATACAGCATACAGCATACATACATAGATACATACATGCATGTATGTATGTATGTATGTATGTATGTATGTATGTATGTATGTATGTATGTATGTATGTGTGTGTGTGTATGTATGTATGTATGTATGTATGTATGTATGTATGTATGTATGTATGTATGTATGTATGTATGTATGTATGTATGTATGTATGTATGTATGTATGTACTCATGCATGTATGTATGTACCCATGCATGTATGTATGTGTGTATATGTGTATCTACGTACGTACGTCCGCGCCTAACCTTTTTCCCGCCAACACTGGGTACTCCATGGCCAAATGAGTAGAGTATTAGGCTGCTGTGCTAAGGTATCCGGGTTGAAAACAAAGCGTCGAACTAACTTGAGTAACTAGGTATGTAAGACTGGGTATTGTTAGATATGGAGCTGTTTCCTGCGATTACTTCGAGTTCCCCAAACCACTTCGAAACGCAGCACAGCTAATTGAGGAATGCCGAAGCAGGAAAGCACATTCCAGAGGAGCGGCCGAGCAAACAAGTTTAAGGCAACAAGTTCACGTGCCAACAAGTTCGTGCGCCGCCAGGATTAGCAGGTGGGCCTCGGACAATGGAGCATGAGCAGCCCTCCCCTTCTCCTCGTTAGAAGTGCATTGCCAGTCTGCGAGGCAAGACCGCAGAGAGCCGCCAGGTGTGACACCGCGACACGGGCGCCTACCATTGGCTGAAAGTGGCGTCATCGGAGCGGACTCTCCCATTGGTCAAACATGACGTGACTTACAGCGCTCGAAGGGTTTATAAGAAGCCTTCCAGAGAGACCTGAGCATTCTGGGACATGCCCTGATTCACCTCTCTCGAACTTCTTGCCGCGGGCCGCAGCGTCCGAGTTGCTGCCGGCCCGTAATGACTGTACAACTGTTACTTGTCGCTCACCTCCCTGTAAATAATGTAGAATAAATCCCTCCCAAGTTTGGGTTTTCATCCCGACGTCCGTCCCCTCAACCCCTACAGTATGTGCAGCTCTTGAATGAACCTCTCTGATACCAACTTGGGTTCATCAGAGTGGCTTGTTGGGCTAGTTGGTACATGGTTATGCTAGGAGAATGCCAGCAAACTTTAAAGTAGGAAAAAATCGAGAGGCAGACATAGACAAAGAGACAGGAAAGTGGCTGGACTAACAACTGAACTTTATTCATGAAAACGACGTCCCCCAAGTCCGTACTGAACATACGCAGGCACAACCAAACAAAAACACGGTCAACACCTTATCTATACACGTTCACAGTTATCAAGAAATAAAAGCTTTCTTGGTTAGGAACACAGATGGGGCGCTTACACACTTCTCGGGGCCAAGTTGATAGATGCGATAGGCTTCAATCAGTTCTCTTTCCTGCTGAGTCTTAGCCTTCGCCAAGATTGAAACGTCATTGAAGATAGGATCACAACCGCACTCCTTACAATGCAGCGGAAGATTCCCTCCTGTGCCCGTGGGTATTAGATTTGCATGCTCACGCATGCGATCATTGACACAGCAACCGGTTTGTCGTATATAATATCTACCACATGTCAAAGGGATACTGTACACCACGCTTGTGACCAACTTGGGTGACAGGGTATGTACCACTGCTAGGGGCCACCGTTCATAATAGCCATCGTGTGAAACATATGTGAGCAGAAAGGAATATGTGGGAAATGAATAAGCTCCGAACAATGAATACCTTCATCAGAAAGCGTAGCAACAGAAAGTGGACCTAGAAAAGGCCTAATGGAGAAACAAGAAATGAAATAGATTTCATACTTTCCACCGATCCTAGCATAGTGCAGGATGTAGAAGCGTTAGGTATGGTGAATGATCATAGGTTATTTAGGTTTAGGAATCAGCTCTATATAATGTGAGAAAAAGTGAAATTGACCAAGAAGAAACAGGCCAACCTCGACGCAGTAAGGGTAAAACACCAATTCAGCCTGGTACTTGCAAACAAATATGCAGCCTTAGAACAGAGAGATGAAGAGATAATGAATGAAACTGCAACTAGACTGGCATCAGAAGCAGCAATTTAAGTAGGAGGTAAGGCACCAAGGCAACCACTAGGTAAGCTCTCCAAAGTAACGAAGGACCTTATGAATAAGTGAAAAACAATTAAAATGTGCAACTCAAGAGATCAGATAGAACTTGCGAAACTGTCAGAACTGATCAGCAAGGAGAGAGTAAGGAATATTCGAAATTATAACGTAAGACTGAAGAGGCAGTGAAGAATGGACGGAGCATGAAATCAGTTAGAAAACTTGGCATAGGACAAGACAAGATGTATGAACTGAAAAATAAGCAGGGTACTATCATCAGAAATCTCGAAAATACAGTAAAAGCAGAGGAATAATTCTATACTGACCTGTACAGTACCCAGAGCAGTCATGATACCTCCATTCAATGTAGTAATGAACAGGTTACAGAGGTTCCTTCTATGACTAGCGATGAAGTTAGAAGGGCCTTGCAAGGCATAAAACGGGGAAAAGCGGCAGGGGAGCATGGAATAACAGTCGATTTATTAGAAGATGGAGGAGATATCATGCTTTAAGAGCTTGCGGCCCCTTATGCAGAATGTCTCACGACGTGAAGGGTCCCAGAGAACTGGAAGAATGCCAACATTTTACTAATCCACAAAAAGGGAAACGTTGAAGAATCGAAAAATTATAGGCCATTAGCTTACTTGCAGTATTGTATAAAATATTCACCAAGATAATTTCTAATAGAATAAGGGCAGCACTTCAGTCAACCAAGAGAACAGGCTGGATTCAGAAAGGGATACTCTACAATGGATCAAATCCATGTCCTCAGTCATGCAATCGAGAAATCTGCAGAGTAAAAACAACATCTCTATATGACTTTCTTAAATTATGAAAAAGCATTTGATTCAGTAGAGATACCAGCAGACATAGAGGCATTACATGACTAAGGAGTATAGGAAGCTTACGTGAATATCTTGGAAAGTATCTACAAACATTCCACAGCTACTTTGATTCTCCACTAGAAAATAGAAAAGTTGAAAGATACCTATAACGAAAAGGGTCATGCAAGGAGATACTCTCTCCAACGCTATTCACTACAAGCTTGGAAGAAGTATTCAAGCTATTAAACTGGAAAGGCTTAGGCATGAGGATCAACGGCGAATATGACAACAACCTTCGGTGTGCAGTTGACATTTTTCCTGTTCAGCAACGCTAGGGACGAGTTACAATAAATGATTGAGGACCTTAACAGAGAAAGTGTAAGAGTGGCCTTGAAGATTAATGTGAAGAAGACAAAGATAATGATGAATATCCGGGCAAGTGAACAAGAGTTCAGGGTCGCCAGTCAGCCTCTAGAGTTTATCTAGGAGTACGTTTACCCAGGTCAATTACTCATAGGGGCCCGTGATCATAAGAAGGAAACTTACAGAATAAAAGTGGCTTGGAGTGCATACGGCAGGCATTGTCAGATCCTGACGGGAACTTTGCCACTATCACTGAAAAGAAAGGTGCACAATCAATGCATTCTACTAGTGCTAACATACGTCGAGAAACTTGGAGGTTGCTAAAGAAGCTTGAGAACAAGTTAAGGACCGCGCAAAAAGCGATGGAACGGAGAATGTTAGGAATAACGTTAACAAACAGGAAGAGAGCGGTGTGGATCAGAGAGCATACAGTGATAGCCGGTATTCTAATTTACATTAAGAGGAAAAAATGGAGCCGGGCAGGTCATGTAATGAGTAGGTTAGATAACCGGTAGACCATCAGGATTACAGAATCGGCGTCAAGAGAAAGGAAGCGCATTTGAGGATGGCAGAAAACTAGGTGGAGTGAGGAAATTTGGAAATTCGCAGGCGCAAGTCGGAATCGGTTGGCGCAGGACAGGGGTAATTGGAGATCGCAGGGAGAGGTCTTCGTCCTGCAGTGGACATAAAATAGGCTCACGATGATTATGAAAAAATATCATCAATAAGCTAGGTTGCTAATCACGGTAATTTCGTCAATCATCTCTGAAATGAAATTGGCGAGTATGGCGATATGGGCTTGTTGGTCGGCGTCTAGGTGGTGCAGCAAAACACGTTTGCCTTCGTCTCCCATTTTTTGTGTCCGTATTTTGCTGCGCTATCCACATACCATTCCATCTATATATACTATTCCATCAATTTCTTTAATACTTACAGTATTACAAAGACAGAGTATGGCTCGTCGCTCTGTCACTGTTTGTTCGGCCTGCTACGTGTACTTGCGTCTGTTTTGTATGCGCCCATGCCGATTTCTTCACTTATATTGTGTCATAATGACACGATTTCATCACTGTCATTATGGTGTTGCATCGCACGGCATTTCTAAATGAATCGACGCTTATTATGGTCGTACAATTCTCAGTGACATTCTAATGAATCCTCAGGCTCGAAGTGATGGAAGACGTGGAAATCGGGGGATTCTGTGTATATATGACAAACTCATAAAATTGTGCCGAGGGCTGGAAATTTTTTTCTGCTCTTGTAATCGCGCCGCAGAACTGGAGCACCGTGAGCACGGTGAAGTTGAAGGGAGACGTGGTAACTCGTGCCAGACGGTTACACGCGCCTCTCGGATCCGACTGCTTGGACCGTAGTAAATGCGTGGGCCGGCACGTGACCTGCCAACACAATGTTGACAGACACGAGTGCCACTGCAACGGGAGCCAGTTCGTGAAGCTCGAGCAACTACAGGCCTGCCTGCGCAGCAAGAAGCACGGACAGCGATGCCTCTTTGAGGTACGCACATCTGACTACCCTGCCACGACAGCCATTGAAAACAAAGCCTCGTAATGAAAGTTGGGTACATGTTAAAGGCACGCAAGTGCCAATAATAAATCGAACTTCAGTCACAGACGACCGTTCTAACGTGTCATCTGCTACGTACATTTGTACCGAAAACTGATCTTCCGCAAGTGGTACATTACATTACGTAAAAGAAGAGCGCAGTATGCTTGAGACGTTTTCTTTAAGAGCAGGTAGCGATAATAAAGGCCCACATTACATTGTAAGTGAAATTAAAATACAATAAGAACTTATATTATTGCATCTTGCTGTACATAGGAACGGTCCGGCGGTCTCTTTTCACACTAATCTTGCACCAGTGCATGCAAGAATGTGGCGCACTCTCCATGTCATGCTTAGCACCACTCCTAGCGTCACAGTGTAACCTCCCAGATCGACTGCGTAGTGCAGAAATACTGCACTGCGCTGGCAATATCCGAGGGGATAAGTGCCGAGTAGATGATGATATTGCTCGTACGTTCACTGACGATTGCCGTTACATGGCAGAGCAAAGCCGCTGGTGGTTTTTAAGTAGACTGAACACTCTCACCAGACTTAACGATTTCTTTAATGCCAATTTAAAAACCTAGCCGGTAAAAACTAACCTGGGACCTTCCACTACAACACCTCTGATACCTCGCAATACCTGCACGCAGTGACTTTTTGTCATAGCAGGTTATTTTTTTTTCGACATATTCTCCTTACGCCTGTAAGGCTGATAATTACGTACAATGGATAGCCGAAGTTGACTACAAGGTGCGACCCGTATAACGTGAGAAGAGAGTAAGCACCGAATTACAGGCCCACTGCATATGTTTCAAGGGCGCTTTAATATAACTAGTGCAGTACATGTCATGCGTCGAACAATGTTTTTGATACCGTAGCAATCAAACATAATCTCAAACTATATAATCGCAGTGCGTATCATGGTGTGGCTAGTACTGCTCGTTCATCAAGTTCAGATACTCTAACGCCTTCTATCCTTCAATGTTCGCTTTACTGCACTTCAGAGAAGCTTAGGTGGTCAAAACCAATTTGTAGTGCTCCACTACCGCGTCCCTCGTAGCTTTTGATTGTTAAACTTCACACTTGAGTTTTATATGTTGCCTTTACCCGTCTACAAGTATAGCGACTTAGGTGAGTGCGCCGCCGCCACCACACGGACGTCGATCGTAGCTGTTTCGTCATCCAAGTAGCTGCAGTAACCACACCAAAAAAAGGCTAAAAATAAGCCTAATTCTTCCCTACGCAGCTTGTGTGGTACTTAGTAAAGACACCAAGTGGTCTACTGTAGTAGCAGAATGGGTGTTGGCGAAAGCGAAACAAAGTGGAGTGACGCTGAGGATTATACGAGTAGTAACGTTAGTTAATGTCCAGGCCTACGCAATGTCCGCGGTTGCCGCAAGACAGGGCTAGCTGGAGACCTGTTGCAGATGCTTGTGTCCTGTAGTGTACTTGGGCATTGAAGCAGCGGCGTTCTTACCCCACACGCCACGAAGGAGCTATTAGCCTTCCTCCGGCACACTTGCCTGAGCGACAAGCTCTAGAAGTTTGCTGCTCGTGTATACTTGTGCTTGTAACTCACGCACGTTGTGTTCTGCGTATGAGTGGGTCATTTCACGCACCATCAATTTCATCTAAAGTAACATGCTAAGCGGCTTATGACCATACGAAAACACCCACAGCACCCATTAAAGATGCTCTCTCTCTCTCTCTCTCTCTCTCTCTCTCTCTCTCATATATATATATACATATACATTTATAATAGGCAGAATGATTACGCTGGCCTGCTGGAGGTGAAAGCACGAGTGTCACTCACATGCTTCCACCGCAGGAGCAGTGCAGAAGCAGCACGCAGAAATGCGACGAGCAGAGCCACGAGTGCGTCTGTTCGGAGACGTACCACTTGCGAGCCAACTCCTGCTCTCAGCTGTCAAGACTGCACGGCCTCTGCGACAAGTACAGGCTCTGCCCGGATGGTAGCTGGTGCGCCGACAACATCTGCTCGTGCAAATCGGGCTACTACGAGTGGAACGGCGAGTGCGAGGCGGGATTACTCTCCGAGGCAAGCTGCTCTTCAAACGCGTCTGCGGCTGACCATAGCAGGACAAATAATAGCATTTAGCTCAAATGCTACCAATTCAAGCGCACCTTCAAACGTTAGAATGCCAGGACTATATTTGACAAGAAACGTAACATATCCTGTGATCTGACTGTGCCAGAATTTTAGTTGGGCCCTCGTATTTCTGATGTATGGTTCTCTTTAAACGCTAAAATTGAAAAAAAAACAATTAACCCCCACGCTTAATCATGTTTAGCTTAACAATAAAAACATACATCGCAATTATTTAAGTCGCATTACATATGGCCCTATTGAACTACTGTTAACGTCAAACTGCTAGAATAGCTGCACCAGTTTCACAACAGCTACGACAAGCGAATGCAAATCTCTCCAGTATAATGGACAATGAAATATTGGGCGAGATGATCGCGAACACCTTCAGCGACGCCAGTCAGAAAAGCGACTATATATATAATTGGCATAATCTAAATGTTTCAGCATTTAGATTATGTTTCTCAGCAGGTTATGCAATAACTGCGCGTCGGTATGAGGCCTTTATTCAGTGAGGAAACCTACAGGTGCAGAGAAAGCAAGATGCACACGCTTTTGACTGCTTCGAGCGTAGCACCATATTATGGACAATTACTGTGGCCTATATAATATGAATAAGTCAGAATATCCCGCCTAGGTGCTAGGCTGGCTACTATAAGACTTCATGTTATTGCGCCCGCCTTTCAACTTAATAGGATGCATTGATATATAGGTAGCCTCAGAAGTTCTGCGCAATTTTGGTCTCTTTCTATAAAGAGCGCTAACGAAAGAAAGGGAAACACCAACAGCGCGTAGCTGCACTGTTCTACTTGTCTGGCCGACCTCGTGAAGTTCGATAAAAGCTGCATCTTATGTTATTCTCTTAACGCAAGTATTGTAAAAAATCTCCAGCTCTGAAACGCGGAATCTCTTTTCGCATTCGATGCATTTGTTTGTAGCTTCTCGGTTCTCGCTGCCCCATGACGCAAACACAAGCGTTCGTGAAAATACAGACCGACAGCCGTCGCTAACTGCTATTTGCTCGAAATTCGTAGCTATTCGGCTCGCTTTTCAGCAGAAACGTCGCGCGTTAATCACCAGCGGAAACGTGACGACAGCCTTGTTGCTTTGCGACGCAGGAACGGGGCCGCTCGGCGATGATCGCGCTGCTCATGGGATCCTCGGTGATATTCGCGCTGGTGCTAATCATGATGGGCTACTATTTTCACAAGCATTCGTACAATCCTTCAAGCATGTTCGACCGTGCTGGAAGCACGTGGGACCCGGCCACCACCACCAAGAGCCGCACAAATGTCCTCAAGCACAGAGCTAAGAGCTCCGTGGCCGTCGACCCTGCGATGCCGGTTGAACTGCCGATCGTCCCACCCCCCTAGCAACCGCTAACGATCGTTCCCGCTACGTTATGCCACGTTAAAAAAAAATCTAACTTCTTTTGGAACGCATATCCACGTAAAAAGTAAATCACGTTTGGAATAAAGGCGATCTGTCTGTGTCGATCTGTCTCACTTGACTTCCAAGGGGCCGGTTCTTTTAGTGGCTCGAAGGTTTCCCAACACTTTAAGGTCGAGCAAAGCTGGCGACTGGATCCAGGACTGCGTCGAGGCTCTATGACATCTTTTCTCGCTTGTGATATTAAATCGCAGTGTTTTGATGAAGGAGAACGCCTTGTGGTGGCCTAAAGATCTGTGGTTGTTGGCGTAAAAAAAAAAAGACAGCACGATGGAAGTCGTCGGCATATGCTTGCATACGTCTGCCGTGCAATCATGGCCGCATAGCGTCTCGGGGGGTTTTCGTAATGAAGAAATGGGGAGGGGGGGGGATTGCACTAGGTAGGAATGCTTTTTTATTTCGATATACTCAGTAGTTATGTATATTTCGCCGCGCAGGCGTGCTCACGCAGTTCATGCCGGCATGATGATACAGCACTCGCGAATACATTCACCTTGAATTATGGTGTTTTACACGCCAACACTAGGATCTCATTACGAGGCTCGCCGTAGCGGGGGAACTTCGGATTAATTTTGAACATCTGGAGACCTTTACCGTGCTGCACTCCAATTCACGGGACGTGGATGTTTTTCCATTTCATCTCCATTGAAATGCAGTCGTCGTGGCCTGTGACCTGCGACCTCGTGCTTATAGCAGTGTAGCACCATAGCCACTAAACCACCACAGCAGGTTACATCCGACTTAGTACGTGAATTATGGGCTAAGATCTACTGCAAAGAAATTTGAAATGAAAAAGGCGTCGTACTTGCAAGAATCGAAGAACACCAGGCAAGGCAATAACAGCCCAGGTGAAGGACACTACAGTGAGGAAATGCCTACGATAATGTAGCAGGGGCTATATTGAGCCGAATGATAAGGTAGTCTAAAGCCATATATGACGGAATTCGTTCACGCAGTAAACGGTATTAGAGAACTCTCGCCGACGCGTGGATCGGGAAGTGGTCCTATAGAACATAAGCTGCTGGTGATCGATTATGATAGCGATGATGATAATGCTTAAGAGCCAGTTAAGCATTAATATTTTTTTCAATGCCCTGAATCAAGCATGAAGTACAGTCGAGTACAAAAGTTTGGGGACCAGAGCTGCTCTAAAAATATATTTTTATTCGCAGGCCAGACGTAACGGATGAAATCAAGCGATACTGCCCACGTACGCCTGTTTTACCAGCGTCATGCATTAAGACAATTTCACGTGGCGTGACTGTGCTAGAATATATATATATATATATATATATATATATATATATATATATATATATATATATATATATATATATATATATATATATATATATATATATATATATATATATATATATATATATATATATATATATATATATATATTGTTTTTGTTTTGCTGATGCCGTAGTCTGGACGAGCTTTTCTTCTTTTTTTTCATTTTTTATGCGCATTTCTTTGCTAGTTGGAGTTTTCCATAGACGACAACAAACGCTCAATAAATAGTACGTGCCCGCACTCGTTCCTATTCTCCCAAAGCACGTCGTGTGCGCTGTGTATTAACACGGAGCAACCCAACAGTTCGTAAACCATAAGTATAGCGGCATACAATGGGCAATACAGTCGGCATTCAAAGAAAATAGCTATGTAGATGATGGGAAGAAAACTATGTATGTCATCATTTCTTATTTTGATACCATGTACAATGCTAGCATTTATTTTTTGTCGGTTGCCGCTACAATAATCGCTGTTGATCACGAATATTTCTGTTGCACGGATGACGTCACATATATTCCATGATTTCAAGCCGATCACTTATACCGCAGAGTATCGTGGTCATCAGGCACCGTCTGCGTCGTCTAATACTAGACTCCTCTTATGACATGACTGGCAAATGTTCCTGGTCTGATTGCGCACTATCCCAAGGAACTGCCCACAGCATTCGCTGTTCTACATTCAATCCGCCCACTCGAGATGCAACAATTTTCCCAATCCTCACGGTATCCTGAACTATTTCCCGTCAGAGCAAAACACGTTGCTAAGATACAAGACAGTTTTAGTTGCACGTGCGTAGAGGCTTTGCGTACGTACAGCTTCTACGTGTCAGCAGTGCGCATGCGTAGAACGTAGCGGGTAGTGCGCGCGTCTCACGGACGTAGGTGAGATTCAATTGTTTGCGTGCGTTTCTTGCGCACGTAGACAGCTTCGCGCGGAAGTTCCGCGAGATCACGAACAAGCGATAGCGGGCCGCGCGCGCGCGGACGGCTTGCATCGAAACACGGCGACGGGGTTGAATTGGCTACCGCCGTGTTCACATTTCCCGATAGATGGAGCTACAGGGTCCCTCTTGGCGTGCGTCGCGTACGTGTAGCTAAAGGCGTTTCAGATGGCGTGCACCTAAGGTACGTAGGCTTTTCACGTTTGCGTACGTGAAGCCTCTATGTACGTGTATATAAAACTGTCTACAATCACGCCCCGTAGTACGTGACGCACGCTAACCTGGCTGTTATAGTTTCACGTCGTGGGCGTGGAAACGCGGAACGCGCTCGCAACGAGGTAGCACCCGGGTACGATTCGACCAGAGCGTTTAACGGACCTTCATGTTCTTTCGCAGAACGCTCTTCCCGTTCGAAGCACAGTTTTGGAAAGCGGGAAAGATAGAAAGAGAGGATCGAGTACTAGTACATATAGCCGCGCCTAAAACGCAAGTCGCGAGGTTATATGGCGCCACTTTTATCGTTAGACACATGTGCCATCCTTCCAAACGCTTCCAACACTCCTCATTCTACTAAACCCATGAAGGTCTTCGGTGACTGTTAATTGAATATAATTTAAATAAATGGAAAGTGTGAGTCGAGAGTGTGTCTTCTGAAACGTACGCTATGTAGTCGCTATCGTGATAACATGTCGCTCAAAGACAAAAAAAAATTATTCAGCCTTGAACCAGTTCGGGCTTCAAATAAAGAATAAAAACAAGGGAGATATTAAATCATAAGAATATAGTACCGCGAACACGAGGAGGCGAGGCAGACACAGGACCGGGCGTGTCGTGCGGCCCTCGGTTCGTTAGCCGACAAGCCGCCCCTTAATAAGCGGGGCACCTTGCAGCAACTGTTGCGAGAATTAAAGAAACGGAAATCAAACCATGAAAGAAGTAGAGAAAATGGAGCGAGAAGGGACATATTTAGGCTAACGCGCGCAGGCTACGCGTAAGTTATGGCAGTGAAGTCACGAAAGGAGCAGAATGCTTTGTGCTTGCGCGCTCCAGGCGTTAGAGGGGACGCGGAGTCGAAGAGGTTTCCCGGGGATACTTCGGCGAAATTCGCTTTCTTGTTTTTGGTTGTGAAGTCACCGCAGCTGGCTCGTCAACGCTGTCGCTTACGACAGGTAGGAGAACAATGATTTTAGCGGTGAAAAAAAAATTAACTGGTGGCGGTTGCTTAGCTTGCGTAACATGATTTCGCCCTTGAAATGCTCCGTTATCTCACCGCGCTCTGTCGTTTTTAGTCTGTGAATTCACACTGCTCCAGAACCTCAGTTTCTATTTAGAACGAGCAGGTTGGTCGTGCTAATTTTGGGAGTATACGTCTAGACTGAAAAAGAAATTATTTCCCTCCGCTATGTATGCTGTGCTCATTTCCTACCGACGTCTATTGTCAATGAACGTGGAGGTAGTCGCCACGAACTAACGTCACATGAAGTGCAAGAACAGGTCATTTGTATTTCAGCAATGACAAGCAAGTAATTGGTTCATCTTGTTTCGTCCGTATATTAAGGATGCATTCACTAAAAATTTCAAGCAAAGATAGTCTCCACTAATGTTGCATTACTTGGCTGAAGCTTTAAACATTGCATCATCCGGCGTTTTGTAACATCCAACAAGAAAAATTATTTTGTCTCCGACCTTGTAAAGGCCAGTAAGCGCTTAATTAGCTACAGTAGAATTTTCCGATTACTTTCTGCGCGGCGCACCACGAAACTTTTCTTTACGTTTGTTCGCGTAATTTTATGGCACAATATTTTATGCCGTTGAGTAGCCACTAGCAGAGACCAACGTAAACTTACCTTCGCTATTTTTCAGTCATCGAATAAGTCTTCTCGTAGATGGAGCAGCTGACACGGGAGGTTAGAAATTAGAACTTAGGGCAATTATGCTCTGGAAATTAGCCTTTATGCAAACAGATAGAATTTAAGTGTACACAATCAGAAATTTTCGTCAGTGCACCAACGAACTAGAAATAATGATTTCGGTCTCTGAAATGAGCGGCAACTTGCGATTACGAGAAGAATTAATGAAAGTGACGTTCTTTCTTGGGAAATCCAGCAAGATAGGCTACAACGCTCGTCAGAAGAGGGAAGTGAACAGTAATTGAATGGTGGTAATCCTATATCGACTTACACGAATCCTCATTAAGCTAAGTCACGATTGCTGATGGCAACTTGGTGGTTACATTTAATCCTTTTTATTATTCAGAATGGCTGCAGATGGATGAAAGATGCTGCTTTTAAGCAAACCGCCTGATGCCCTATGCTTCGAAATTCTCGGGTTCTGTAGGTGTTCGTTACAACGTCAGCGAACTGCATAAAAGCAGAGTACCGAACAAACCGGAAATAAAAAACCGTCCCAGTTTAACCTGAAACATCCACGACTTTCGTCTGAAAGAGATTAGGCGTTCTTCCAAGGACTCCCTATACGCCAGACACAGCTGACAAGCTTTTTGAGTCTTTGAGCTGAAAGAAAGAAAGCCCTTTCATCGAGACACCCCTTAGCAAGGAAACAAGCCCTGAGTCTTGACGCTGGTAGAAAGTCTTCCACTCGAGAGTCGACGGCGCTCAAAGAGCGCCGCGGTTGCTTAGGAGCCCTTCGAGGAGCTCTGTGTTAGCGGCAAAATAAACACGCACGCCGACCTGTTCAGACCCATACAAACCGTTCCTTACCGTCGGGACGTCTCAGCACGGGGCTTTAGTCCGTAAACGATCGGCAGCGTTCCTTGTAGTCTGCCATGGGGCAGGAGATTCATTGCGAGCTTCGTACACACGGAGCGGTCACGACGTAGCCGATTCCGTGATTTGCTGCGGGCAGGGAGAGACGCGGCAAGGACGCCCGCGTGCCGCTAAACGCGCACAGCTGGTCAACTGCAGGCCTGTTGCTGCGCTGCCGCAGGTGGAATCTTCCCGAAAGCGAGCGCAGTGCAGCCTATCGGCGATGCCGATCCCTTTGCGCAGTCTACATGCAATACTCGAAAAAGCAACGACGTCCTCGTGAAGAGGCGTTGCAGTGTGACAAATGAGATTAGTCGATCCACATCCGGTCCACCCCCATGCTGTGGTGCACTGTTCTCGAGTATACAGGGGTTCCGCCATCTTGAAATGTAACTGTGCGCGCCTATTCGCGCCCCGAACTTTTGAAGTGGTTCCTCCACAAGTTCCCTCCAGTGAACTTAAACTGTTCCCGGTCCCCAATTCCCATTCGCTTTGGTATCGTAAGGTGTTAGCAAAAACCCTGAATTGAACACTCAACTCCTAATAACTGTATAACTGCCCAAAAGTACCAAGAACAAGCGTACGCCCGGGCGCGCTCCTGTCCTGTATGCGCATTTATTTGCGGCATTAAATATTACTTTCTTGCGTGAAAAAGAGTGAAAAACATTTCCGCGTGAGCTTCTTCCTCCATACTTCAGGTGGCGCTGCTATTATATTGCGGCCGAATCGAGAGCTCCGAGAACACCCCCGGAGAGGACGCGTGAGAGACCCGGCTTGAATCGCTGATCCTTTTCGCATCTACGCATCAATGTGTCTGGCGCAAGAGGGGTGGCCGGCTTCTGGTGAACGATTTGTCTAGGCCTAAACAGACGGCTTGTCAGCCAGCCTCTCGGTATGCGTCCAAGCGCCACACGTCACCGGACAAGCATGCGCCTGAGGCACCACTGGCGCGGAGAACTCGGCAAAAGCCTCAATGCGTGAGTCCGCGTTCCGCTGCTTCTCGAACGTTTTCCGTAGGCCGTCCGGTTTACGTGGTTGCGTCCATTCAGAACGATCGCTGTGCAACGGGCAGAGAGAGCGCCGTTTTCAAAAGACAAGCGTACGCACAAGTGTGCTTTCTAGAGAAATTTAAAAAGGAGAATGCCCCACCTACACGCCGCGAGGGATTCTCCGATTGGTTCTTCGCGTCGTTTTTCCGCTCGTGTTCACTTTCTGTAGACTGCTTGTATTTTTTTTTTCCCTTTCGATTCACACTTAAGTGCTACAGCTGGCATGGTTTAAGTTGTGCTGCATCAACACCCTGCAACGCGAGGTGAGTACAGACGTAGCGCTTCTGATCTCATTATTTATGGCTGCTGTACGTGTGTATGCTCTTCACTTTGCAGTACCAATAACTAAACGATAACATGATATTCAACCTCACTGTAATTACCCTCGTAACTGACGTCGCTGTAATACTTCCAAGTCAGACAGACTTCTATCTCTGAAGAGTGCTAAAAACACAGACAATTAAGTCAGCTATAAAGAGAACGCTATACGATGGCCAGATCACATGACACTAATGTATCACAATACTTTGAATAAAACAAGGATAGCATGGCGAGCGTCTTTAATTCATTGTGAAATCCCGGTACTAGTACACATCAAAGTAAGTAGGCTGATGTTGGCGACACTGAGATAGCACTGTATATTTAGCTCACTTGATGCGACCTCTGTTCAAAGTAACTTCAATTTCAGAGACACTTCGTAGAAGACTGTTTGTTCACAGATCTTCCTAAAGTGAATTATATGACTTGAGAGTACATTAAAATAGGGTAGCAGCAGTTACACGCAAGTTGTACCATACAAATATACATTACTCCAGCATTTGACCACTCATACACTTCGACAGCTCCGACAAGCGAGATCTCCGAGCGGCAATTTTTGTTTTTCTTTTTTTCAGCCCTAGAGCGCCACGAAGGACCCGTACTGCGGTGCGTGATCGACTGTTGTAGGAATGAATTCAGGCGTCGTCCTAGTTTCCTTTTGCCTCATCCTTTTCGGCACATGGAGATCAAGCCTGGCGTTGACAGAGCCATTTTTTACCCACATGGCATCTTGCGTCGGAGAACCGATCACAGCCGTCAGTGTACCTCAGAAAGATCAGGCAGCGTTAGCAGCATGGAACAACCGTAAGTACTGCTGGTGCCATAAGTACTGTTGTGTACGCATTTGATTGAGACGTAAATGCTGAGTAGCCATAGTAGACTTAAAGGTCTACATGGTCGACTGTCAAGGTGCTGCTTCATGGGCTCTAATGAGCTCTGATTATTATTAATCGCAGTGTCTGGTTACCCGCAGGACTGGTGGATCATCGCAATTACCCACTTAAGTGTTATTCATAGAGGCTTCAGCGGCTCAACCTGCTAATGATTCAAAGAGTTTTGTCATTCTGCCAAGGTGTTAGAAATATAGGCCATTGTCAGTGTGTTTTCCAAAGATGCATGACAATAATTCTGAAACATTTGCAAACAAATTATGCATCGTTAGTGAACGCGGCGAGAGTATCCAGTTAGAATTACTTTATTTACCTTACAGTTGCGCTATAACAAAGTGCCCAATTCTTGCGGCCGAGGACAGGAAGTGGACGACCACGCAATAATTCTAAAAGCCTAGCGACGCTCAATCGGCACCGATATGCTACGTACTGTTACTGGACAAATAGGGCGACCATTTTCAGGTATCTAAGTGGTATATTCCTGCTGAGAATCAGGATGCTATAGTCAGTAAAGTGAAAAATGAACCTGTTAGGGCAGATTCATCTTTGAGAGGGCTAACAGCAATGGGAGTTCTGTAACCGCTCGCCAACTGTTCTTGTTTGGAATTACCATCGAGACACCAGGATACCGTAGGTACATTGCGCCACTAAGACAGTTTGTAATAACATTGGCGCTTTCGTAAAGACCGCTATAAAAGGTAAGCCGAGTGCGCATATCGTCTGTTTTAAGAAAAGTTTAAGATGAAGCTGAATTCAGCAGGGGTTTCACATGCGTCTCTCCGCTTTTACAATGTAGCCACAAATCTGGAGCCGAATTCACAAACATTATAGTCTGCAAGTGCTGCTTCATATTCCTTCGCTAATAATACATCCAACATCAAGATTGGCTGGCACCTGCTCTTACAGTTCAAGTGTAAGTGCTTTGTCTGTAAATACAGTTCGGGTGCGTTGGTTAAGTCGGGTATTTCACACAGTGGCTTACAAAAGTGGCATTGCTTTGCCATTCTCTGCGTGCGGAACCTTCCGGTTACATTCGTGTGATCGGTTACATTCGGTTACATTCGCATGATCACGTGATCCGTTGACTTGGCGGTTCAAAAGGAAATCTACATGCTTGCTATATTGCCTTATGTCGTAATCATGTTGTGGCAGTGAGACCAAAGACAGGTTTTAAGAATGACCCCTTCCCACCCCCCTTCTTTTTTTTTTCTCTCGAAAGTCTTCAGGCAAAGTGCTGGTGGCAGTGGTGGTAGTGGAGCTGCCTTTGCCCAACTCTTCCATAAAGCCAAGAGCGTCGCTACGAGCTCGGTCGTTTTGCACAGAAGTGAGTACCTCGCGGAGTGCAACCTCATTGTATTAATAATCTGCGGCGATTTGTATGAATCCCCAGAAGAATGGACAACATGTTCAAAAAAGGAAAGAAATATTACGTTCTGCAGGACATTTATGGCGGAGTCTTACTGCGGTTCTTCAAGAAAGAATCCCGCGTTTCGCTGCTAGGGACTGCCGTATGTTTTCGTAAAATATTCCTATATTCTGGCGTGCGCGAGTGACACCTTCGAAGTGACTCTGCTTTTGGGGACAGGCAAGCTGCCGTCAACCCAACCAAATTTATCCCATACCAACACCTAATCTGTAGCCCCACTTCTATAGTACAGGTGGTAGGACTCACGACTATGTTGGCGTGAAACATAGCCTATACGTCGTGTTCCTCTGGGGCGGACGCATTTTTCATAGTGAGAGGATTGACGGCAAATCCTTTGCTTATAGGAACAGTGTAAAGCACCTAGTGTTACATAGCACCGCGTCTATCTGGGTTACACGGGGCCGCGACGACAACCAAGCTTCCAACATCTCATAACTTTCGACAACGCAGATGTACACATCCGTGTTGTCCGCAAATGAATATCGGCGCCTTGAAAATTCGTTGCTCATAAGCTACTTGGTTGCTCCACAATGCAGATGCTTCCGTCATTTTATGCCTAAGACGGACGAGCCTGAAGGCCCAGCTAGACGTCATGGCGGCGATTTCGGTACCGGCATTTAGGAAACCGAAGGCACGGTGGTAGAACGGCTAGATGAAGATGCCCACCGTTGTATAAGATTTAGTTTGCTAATAGTTGTTGTTTATCTGGGAGGATGTTTCTGGTTTGTTTGTTCTTTTCGCTAACCCCATTGCAAACATCTCTTTTCAGACTTTCTTTCATTCGGCAAATCAGTTCGGTGAAAACCCACAAGGTGGAGGAACGTTCACGAATTTCACCGACATTTTTCCACCTTGCGGGCTTCCGAAGAGCTTATTCGTCATATTAAGCGTCCCTGTGCTACGTTCATTAATATGGCCTCGCTCTGCGACCTGCCAGATTCTTGGTTAGCTCAAATGGTAGAGCGACTGCCCCAGAAAGACGTTGGTCCCGAGTTCGATGCCGAATCACAACGAATATTAATTTTCTTCAACCGCGAATCTTTTCTTTTTTTTCTGAGAAACCCCTTTGGATTTCCTTTCTAGTTTAGTGCCGCAGCCTAGTAGATTATAATTTCCCGCTTCTTGCTCTTACTTTTATTTTTCATTCTTGAAAAAAAGTTGCTGTACATTACTCCAGTATATTTTATTTCTCTAATCGAAACACTAACTAATTTCATTTCTCGCTTTCCTAATGAAGGATGGAACCGGTGCTTGAAGGCGGTGTGCGTTCCAGACACAGCTCTGAAGTCTGTGTCGTGCCGCTCCCTGTACTTTTCGTACAACCCGTACAAGCGCACCTGCATGCCTCAGAAGGGCTTCTGCCAGCGGACAATCAACCACTTCGCTTCGATGGAAGACTGCCGGATAGCCTGCACTAGGTAACTGCGTAATTCCCTCAGGGTGTCCGCTTGCCGTCCTTATAGTAAACTGCAATTAAGCACTAGAGCTGGCAGGCCCATTCTTTCTCTCCAGTCCTTATGGTGGCATGATGCAACTCTCGGACCTTGATGGCAAGATAACAATTGGCAACCATTACACTTGTGTGCGGCACTTCCTCTTTTCGTTCCTGTTGTAATCTATGGCAGTTAGACGACATCGACCCTTTACGATGGGCTCCATGGCCGAAGATACAAATTTCTGATTGCACCCGATGTGAACGGAATGCAAAATCTCTCATGTGCCACTCATTTGGTGCACGTCAAAGGCCCTCAGATGGTTAAAATTAATTCGGAGTTCCTCACTACGCCATGCCCTGTAATCAGATCGTGTTTTTGGCACGTAAAGCCCCGGCATTGAGTTTCAACTTAAATGACCTGCCTCAATAACAACAGTGTTGTTCGTTACGGCGATCTATTTGCAATCAAATGAGAACGTTATGAAGGCATATGCCATCTTCGCTGGAACGCTCTCCCTGCATAATATACGTCACAAAGCTTTTTAATTTACCTTTCAACTTCGTCTTTATCGTTACCGTCTATGCGGTTTGTTTGATTTGGATGTGCACGACAACTGTATTTATTAATTTTATACATTCATTCGTTTGTTTTGTAACGCGCCATAAACACTTACGTCTTATGTGCCCCGTTCATGTTATATGCTAATTAAACACTGCTCGTTAAGTCATCCTTACCTGTCCGCAGCAAAATATGAGCCCAGAATTGTGGTCTTCAGGAACACAGCCGTCACCCAAGTTCTTTTTCGCACAAAGCACTAGCTTTCTATAGACGGCGACTCACGCAGATGTACGCTGCAGCTTCCCTGACGCCTCGAGCAGTCGCACTTCACGTTATGCAATCAAAACTGAATAACACTGCTGATATTGTACTCCTTCCATTGGCCTGAAATTTTCCGCGTACGCACTGGCTGTATCATTGCCAGTGCGAAACGATATTTCGACGCTATTGTGGGTTGCATTTTCTGGCTAACTAGGAGTAATCCTCTCAACGGGCGAAGACAAAACACTCGCTTAACAGTAAATTACAAGAGTGCGCAACGCCTGCTGATATGCCATCTCATTAAAAAAAAACTTAGACACAATCGTGAAAATCATAAGGACAAAGACAAAGCAGACGACGAGAAAAGGTTGAAGTGAATATCTCAGGTTTCCCTGGAAAAACCAGTGGTGCACATCAAGAAAAACAGATGTTATGATAACTATAGGTTACGGTTATAGGTTAATGGAACAGCGCATATAGACATTTCTTATTAGGAACCATCCGACGCCTTTCTTGACGCCCGTCTCGTTCAAATGATTCAAACGCTGTAATCGGAGACCACGACTACAGACTTGAAAGCTCGCGCACTTTTCTAGTTTGAAATTAGCACATGGGTAGCTCCACGCCAAACAACCCAGACAGTGCGTTCAACCATCTCCGATTTCTTTTTAAAGAGCATTTATTGTCCATAGCCTCCGTGCTCGTAAATTACTTTTGGGAGAAGAAAAAGTTCTGGTGTCGCTAACTGCGGTTTGAATATTGTGATTGTGGACCACAACCACTGTTACTGGCAAACTTCTTGAAAAAAATTTTCTGTGTATTTCGGAACCCTTTCCAATTCTTTTAGTTGCGGGAAATCAAACCATGCTTTCATATTAAAGCTGATGAGGAACCACTACATTGTTTGCGGAGTGCTAGAAGCTGAAGCACTACGATGAACTTGAGGCTGTTTCAAACTTTCAGAAAAATCACACGTTGTTACAGCCCATTCGACCGCATTATATTTTCTTTGTTAGGGAGCAAGCGATATAAATGCCAAGAAATTATTGAACTCGATGCACATGTTGTTTTGAAGCAGGACTGCTCTTAACATTTGCTCTTAGCAAGTGTTTTGGTCATGTGTTCCAATCAATAAAGCAAAGGTGGGCGAATCTGGTAGCTGACGCAGGGAATATTTATTTCTAACTGTTATTAGGAGTACTTTTTTTCTTTTTAACAAATTTTCTTTCTCACTTTCTTTCTGTTTCCTTTTATTGAGAGTCCGCCGTCCTCGGGTGCATCACCGCAGAGGTACAGCGCGATCCCTGAGGCAATGGAGGGATTTAAGAAAACGAAATTCTGCGGTTTTACGTGGCAAAAACCTCGATTTGGTGATGATGCACGCTGTAGTGAAAGACTCCACATTAATTTGGACCAGCTGGGGTTCTTTAGCGTGCACCCAATGCACGGTACGCGGTCGATTTTTGCATTCCCCCTCCTCCTCCTCCTCCCCCCTCCTCGAATCGCCGCCGCAACGGCCGGGACCTGATCCCACGACTTCACGCTTCGCAGCGCAACGCCAAAGCCAATACGCCGCCAAGGCGGATAGTGGAAGTATGAGGCGCAGCTACGCATATAGCAAGAAACGTGTTCGCTTGAATTGTCCCGGTATTTACGACTTCAAAAGAACGCGAAGGGTCTTTACTACAGTCTGCAAGGGCACGTTCGACCTTTGGTCGCTATTAGGACGTTTATTATAATATTACATATACTATGCAACCTTATGAAAGAGCGCCAGGCTCTAAAGTTAGAGAAGACAAATTGGGAAGATCCTTCACTTGATTACGACGGAAATTTAGTACAGAAATGCGCCAACTTTTTCCAAAAGAGCCTACCGGCCACATGCACGAAATACGTTGCCACACATCGCTGACACAGGCATACGCCGATATAAAGGGCGTCCCAGCTAATGTTAGCCAAGCTGCTCAACGAAAAAGAAACAAGAGAGATTTTAAAATACATGTTGCTAAACACAATCTTAAGGTCTACGGTGTTTGGCGGTCAGACTTCTGACGACCGAACAATAGCTTTTATCATTGTATGTTGCACTATGCTTTATATTTTAATCTGTTTCTTTTTCGTTGTTCAGCTTGGCGTAACGTTAGCTGGGGCACATGGTATAAGCACAATCGGTAGTTTTGATATTACGCGGAATTAGTAGAGCTTTGATTAGGCGTAGTCCTGACATCAATAATACAGCACGTCAATTTATAAAAAAATTATGGTAGCTGTATCACCTTGATCAAGAATGTCAAGTTGCACCAAAACATTCTCACCAACGGTAAGATGAATAAGAACAAGAAACATTCGGGCAGGTAATGGAATCTGAGAAAACAAAGTGTAACAAAGGGCATCAATTTTACTTGGAGCCCTATGCGCCACGACATTGGTATTTAAAGTTGCGAGATAGTTCTAATATAAAGGCACACTAGCGATAGTCCCAGCACAATCTTAGAACTGGGACAATTGTTCAACGCGGAAAGACAAAAAATCTGAGAGAGAGAGAGAGAGGGGGGAGGGGAGGTTAGCTTTAATAATATGTTGAAGATGCTAGCCCGGCTGTTCGCCTGACATGCTACTCCTGGTGCTGGGTGATAATTATGATGTATAAATGGAGAGTCAAATAGCCAGTTGTCGTTAGAGGCTGTCTCGCCAGCTTACAGTTTTAAGCATTCTATTCCGTTTTCCTCTAGATCTTGAAAGAAAGTGCGCTTCTCCCAAAGCCTCTCATGAGGTCTGTCCTCCGCTTTACACTCTCTACAGCTCTGAAACGGCATCCTCCAATTTAAACGGCTATTTAGTCCCCAAACATGACGTCTGCAGTGGAGGGATTTCATTCGCTACGCAATTCATTATTTCGCTATAGAGAGGTGAGGATGCAGTCACCTTAGCCATACAGATGGCGATGCCTTAGCATTGTCCAAACGTATATACATACGGTCACGTGAAAACTTTGACTTGGATGATATGGCACCGAGACATCTTTTTTTTTTCAGTAATAACAACAATGTAGGCAATCGTCAAAGCTATCGCACACATAACCAAGAAACTTTGCAAACAGGTACACGTCAGTGATGTTCCTACTCCACGGCACAGTGTCACCGCTTTACTAGGCCGCTCAGATTGCTCATACAACGGTCTGCTAGTACGAAATGGTGGTCTAATCATTTGAGAGAAAAAAAGCCATAAAGGAAATATGCCACATGGTCAGCTGTACATTGAGGCCAGAGTTACGGGAAGCTGCAGAATTCTTAAACTTTCACCGCGATCACCATCGCACGGCTTCAGTCTTGACACTCTCCGGCCTAAGGGAAACCGCCTTACTTTAAACAGCACTGTTCTCAGTAATGCCTCATCTTGCAAATCCTGAATAAAACCTTAATGAACGGTGCTGTGAAAAACTACATTAACATGCCCAGACAGGCACATCAAACAGTAGAAACGCACATGTATTCGTGACGCTCTTTTACATGGACTCCATTATATGTCCCGACTTCCTGTTAGCATTGGACTCTTAGGATTGGACCATTAGCATCAGAATATTAGCAAGAATGCTCCCAGAAAATCAATAAAGCCGACAGGTCGCGGACGTGAAGCACATTCGTTGACAGAACGTCGCACACAACTCATCCACGCACTTCAAGGAAGTAGCCTCCAGAAAGGACGCCGCACGGCAGCACCAGTATTCAAGTCTCATCCACATTGCCCAATACGGCGGGTGCCTTCTTCATGGCTCCGGAGAACGGGGACCATGGAAGAAGCCATAAGCGAGCTAAAGCACCGAACAATAAAAGCATGCCACACATCTTCTGTTTCTGCAGACATTGTACTCCCGTTCACCAGACTTGGAATGAAAGTAGTATTCTCTCTGCGACAGCAGCACCAAAGTAGCAAAATCAGTGGTGGTGTAGTTGAAGAAATCACGGTGTATTGGAATTTCATCATCAGTTAACAAGGCCTTCGCGGGGGCTAACTAGCGGCACGTTACAAAGATGTGCATGAACGGATGCCTTCAACGAGCTGTCTTAACAGAAGTGGCTATAAAGCACTGCACAACATAGTTAAATGAACAGATGTTTCTTTTTTTTTCGGATTTGTTCATTAGAGACCACGATCGTTCTTTATAATAACCCCTAATCTATAGAGTAATTGACTAACATTTACGAATTATCTTGTTAAATAAGAGTAATTAAAGGTATGTTACAGTTGCAAAAATTAGAGCCAACCAACACACAACTGACAGTGGAACATGACGATTTCCTAGAAATTTTGCGTATTGCACCAGTTTTGAGAACGCGTACTGAAAATATTCGGCACAATATATACTGGTTATCTAGTTATGTATTTGCTGATGTGATAAAGTGCAGGGATGAAAACTTAACTAGAAAAGCATTCAATTTCGCCGCAGATATTAATGACGCGTTTCTCTGAGGGGTTGCTAGCCAAGGTGTTTTGAGTAAATTAGTATACTTTGCATCCCATTGAACCACAGATGTATAATTGCAACAAGCGACCTAATTTTGGTAATAACAAGGAATTAAGTAGATTTTTGTTTAATATTCTGTACATTATTAACCACCATGCAAGTCCTGACATCTGTCGCCGCGAATGGCGGGTTTCAAGCAAAAATCGTGTCTTCAACTCTGCTCCGTTATACTGCTGTGTGAACACTACTGTGATAAAGCTCGCGACATTTACAATTGCCGCGCAACTGGTCGCTCGAGGCACTTCGCCTGGTTTCGCGGGCTTCTCTGGAAAACCACTTATGTAGCACGTATTGAGCAACAGAAAGCTGCATCGAGGAGTTTTTCATGTTGCTCTGCCATTCTCCCATTTACATTTTTCATCTACTTATAATATTTCAGGAGTTGATTAATTAATAAAGCCTAATTATGCAGTTAGGCGGAATAGAAAAAAGTAAACTAAGTATCTCCGAGCGACGACAAACAACCTTACCTTGGTTAGGTACAGGCATACGTGGCATTTGCACATCTTTAAATCTTGATGCATGATAGTGGGAACACCCTGTGTGTATATATAGCTCACAGTGCGACTGAAGCCAAGTGTTCAGTGAGGCATCGATGCGGAGGCGCCAAAACAAACGATCTGCTAGCAACGCTTCCGTGATGTCACGCTTCCTTGCCCTTCCGCCCGACTCGATATGGCTCGACGACTTCACACGTGTGACACTTCGCTTCACCACACCCGACGGCGACAATTGCGTAGCATCGCAGGAGATAAGAGGCTCGCCCGTGAGAGTCGTTCTCTTCAGTCTCTCCCACTCTCTTGTCTTCAGGCAAGCAAACACGACTCTAGCATGGTAGGAAAGCTGCAACTTTGTAGCGTATACGCGTACTCAAATTGCATTTCGCTTTCTGTCGCTTCGAACTCCCTGAGGCATCCTGGGACTACCGCATTCCGCTATGGTCAACGTCGCCTTTCTCGGTGGCCGCTTGTACATTTGTGTTTCGGATGAGCTCGTGCGTCTCATAGGCCACTAACAGAAACAGCAAAAAGCATATAGAGATGGCTTGTCAGGTTGTAATGTGGCTCTCACGCTCACGTTAGTGCAAGTGGAATGAGGTGAATGAGTGCCGAATAGAGCTGAGTCAATGCAGCTGCACGAATTGAGTCGAATCAGACCATGCTGAGTGCCAAGACACGCGTAAACACTTTCAGCGTGGTTATAACTAATCATCTAGGTTCCGGTAACTGAATTGTTTTTTTTTTCTTAACTCGACGTTGTGCCCGACTTAAGGTAAACGCGTTGACGCCAATGCAGTTTGATTCAACCTGTCTGCGTTGCTAGCAATCTGAAAAAGCCGATTACTCCTGTTGACGCCTGTATGCTTGTTTCATTCGCTAGGTGTATTTTTCATGCCGTTTCCTGCTAATTATATTCAGTGTAGTGTTTGTTTTCTTTCTCTGGTGTAAAGTACGCACTGGACTAGGAACTTGGAAGACCAAGTTCCTTCTATGTCGTTTTACTTGTGAACGGGGTGCCATCATCAGTATAAGAAAGGCAGATTAGAACTATTAGAACATAATGAATCGCCAACAACGTTAGTCCCTACATAGACCCTA
This sequence comes from Dermacentor albipictus, assembly GCF_038994185.2. Classification (NCBI taxonomy): domain Eukaryota; kingdom Metazoa; phylum Arthropoda; class Arachnida; order Ixodida; family Ixodidae; genus Dermacentor; species Dermacentor albipictus. Next base: position 138,336,284 of record NC_091824.1, read on the forward strand.
GAACGTTGAACAGACAATACAAAGCGGCGTCATTGATGACAAAACATGCGATTTTGCACTGCTACTTGTGCAACAAGAAATAAATAACAGTAGCCAAACCAATGAATACGCCACTGCTATAAGACTTCCTGTTGAAAGAATGGAACTACGCATCCCCCCCCCCCTATACCAGTGGCCATTACCACTGAAACTAATCTAACAGTAGTATAAGCGATTACTTTTGGCATGTGATGCAATAGAAAACGGGTATAACTATTTTATACTATTTTAATAGTATGCGCTTATTTAAAACAAAACTACAAGCTACCTAACTGTTTTTCTTCTTTGTTTTATTTTATTTTATTTTTGTTTTGTTTTCTTCATTTTCCTCTAGCCCAAGTGAAAGCGGCCGTGCGGCTGCGCCAACAATGCAAGACACCGAAGTTAGACTAATCATTCTTCGCAAAAAGAACGGCGCATCCGTGACTCTAGTGAACAGCACGCTTAAGATTCCGCAGAAGAAAAACCTTTTCTTTGTCGGCTACCTTCTTCCAGACCCATATGGTCCTCTGGTAGGAATATCGAAAAGCAACGTTCATCCACAAAGTTCCGTCACCAAGGTTGCCGTCAAGAAACCCGAAGTTGCTAAAATGCAGGCTCCCCAAAGTGTGCCTAAGCAAGCTTGGCATTCTTCCGGGAGTGGCGTCACAGATTCTCCGCAGGCGTTACGAAGTGCTTCGATACCATTACCCCCGTCTGATAAGAAATTTCAAGGGATGTTTGGTACTGGTCCGATAGCAGGACCCCGGCCGTCTGAAGTGGAAGCTGCTCCACCGAAATCGCACTTGGCAAGTGTCCCTCCTCCGAGGCATCCGCCACTTTCCGGAGCTGCAGGACCACAGTTGAGCATCCCTTCAAAGCCCAAGCTAGAAGGAACAGGCGCGTCGGAAATGTCCTCCTCGGAACGATCCTCTGTAGGCAAGAAAACAGCGCCCACCGTGCCACCATTGCGACAAGCAGGATCTCTAGTAAACAACAGTGCACCAGGATTGTTCTCAGCTCGGCCGCCTCAAAATGGCTTGATGGCTGGCATGCCACCATTGCTGCCACCATCGCTGCCACCATCGCTGCCACCATCGCTGCCTCCCCGCGCAAACACCGCACAGGGCCCACTTTCAGATTCGAGCCGGCCGCAGCCACTGTCTTCCACACGTGCGAGCGACTCATCAAATACGTCCAAGCCAAGACAGCTCTCCGACATGTCGATCCCAACATTTCCTCCCGGCATGGTAGACCCATACGTAACAGATGAGCCGCCAAGAAACGCTCGTGCCGAGAAAGAGGCCTCGCAATCGTCTGCACAAAACGACACTGCGGCGTCGCGCTCGGACAAGTCGGTCGACCACGGACCCTCTACAACGGCGGCGCCAGCATCTAGTGCGTCAGAGCCGGAGCCGACGCCAACGCCTCGGAACGATCCTGCAAAAGCTCGACACGCGAGGGAACTGCCCGGGGGCTTCGGCCGCACGAGGCGGACAAGAGACGGGATGCCGCAGCGGGCGGCTCCGATATCGCGGCGCAGCGCCAGGGAAGGCCCGCCGAGGGAACCCGTGGTGGAAGAAAAGATCGTCGCTGAAAGGGCACCGCTGACGGGAATTCGTACGGCGTATCCTGTGCGCAGAAGCCTTGCCGTGCCCTTTACGGCATCCAGTCGCAGGCGCGAAGACGGAGGAGTGCGCTTGGCGCGCTGGGCGCCCCGAGCAGGATCTCGCTTTCCCGCATCCATATCACTCTAAGCAGTGGGTACCCCGCGTTAACCATCTGCGGTGATGATGAAATGCTAAAAACTTCGCATCCGTGAGCCTCGAAGTCTAAGGCAGTAAACAAGGTTCATGCGCGTAATAAAACGCTTGCCGTCACGACGGATCACTTCTGACGTCGAAGAAGCGAAATAAATATGGTGCTTTTTGCTGCCCTTTTTCGAAATATTTTCACCACAGTGCCCATACAAGCGCCGGTATAAGAGACGCTCCATAGAACCTAACGAAATAACCTTGAAAATATCCCGCGGCCGACCGGAAGTTGATCAGCACAAATAGGAAATGAGTCTGAAAAATGTTTACGCATTCAGCACTGAAGATACATAGTGCTCTGTGCGGTTTGTTAAGAAACAAAAGCGACCCTGTAAGGATGTCACCCAGTATACTCGGCCAAAAGAAACTACTAATTCATCCTTCCAAGGTGGGTACGCAAACACAATATTGTCGCTTTCTAATGCTTCAGATTCCTGCGCGAAATGAAATTGCATTCGTAAAAGGCTCTTAAGCGTCTTTTAATGAAGAGACGCACGTGAGGCAGTTAGATTGAAGTTTGCATGGTTTGGTCATGATTTGGATGCTCATGATTTTAATACAGAGAATTCTCTGTGCCAACGGCAACGCGACATTTACCACAAACTTCTCTGAGGTGCTTAGAAATTTTCGTTCAGCTCCATTACTTTACTAAAGCATCGTGTATCGAGCTACGTTATCCAGCACGTTTATTTTGTGTCATTGGTTGCTTCTTGATTCGAGGTTCAAAATTTGAGCGTCTCAGGAAAGCATAGCCACAGAAACTGGAAATCGCCATTCAACTGGCCGATACCACGAAGGGTGTTTAGATATCCGTATATGCAGCCTACCAACCTGTTGGCAACGCATTTGGGCTGCTCGGTGCTTTCTCGGAACAAAGGAAACAGAAAAAACGAAGGATATAGCGCAAAATTACTTAAATCCTAAGATGTGATCGTAGCAGGCAAAACAATGTCCGAACGGGATCTCCATGTTACAACACGTGTTCGTGCCAACGATATAGTGTACGTGCACAACTGTATGCGCAAGCCGGCGCGCAATTCGTTTTTGCTCCTTCGGCACTTTACCGACGGTTCCACTGCCTAAACCCCCTCCGCCTCCCTTCTTATCAGGCGGAACGCCTACAGATAAATTCCCAGTCTAAGCCTCGTAGTGTGACTCTTCCAGGCGCGTTTGTGAAGTGTTTTATTTGTGCATGAATTAAAATGTTTCCCTTAAGAGACAGTAAGTTGCTGCACAATATCTTCTGTAGTGACAAAGAACCAACACTTGCGCGTAGTTTCCCATTCAGAGCAAGCGGACCTTAAACTCTAGACAATGCGGTCAACAGTTGCTGTCAGGCTTACCCAGGACAGCAGGGACGCCACAGGAGACTGACCACATAGCCAAGCAGTAATTCGAAGCTCGCCTGTCCATAGGCACATTGTTCAGTGCATGTTGAGAATGGCTCTGGTTGTAGGTTGGAAACAGCCAGAACGGTGCGCGCGGATCAAAATTTTGCAGGGGCACTAGTACTCACAATGCGGCACCAGGAAAATGCGATTTCTTCGCCGTGCCAGCGTAGCTTACGCCCGGTTGCAGTTCCCTCCCCCCTTTATTCCTTCCGGCTTACACCGCTCTCGTCGCCCGAAAAGAAGCCGGTGCTCTTCAAATGTACCGCTCGTTTTGCGCAAGCTCTTTTCACTATATTTGCGCATCATTGTCAAAAGAAAGCAGAGGCGATAAGCATTTTTATCGCAGTAAGCAATCTCTGTTGGCAGAAGATCGCTGCGGAAAAGATTTAAAGAAACGTTTGTGAGATAAACAGCGGGTTCTAGCGTCGTTCAGCATGACGAACAGCACCGACGATTAAATAAAAAAGAACAAATAGGAGAGGCGCGCTGTCCTGTTCGTTCCATACAATTACTAGAGGGGCTTGTGGCGCTAGTGTCTACGGCAGCTACAAGCAGGGCGGTTCAGTCATGATGGGAATGATTGGTAGTACATGGATGTGCCTAAACTCCGTGTTTCTCGCTTTAAACGGCTTCGTGGCTTTGTAAACTGATAATTCTCATGAAAGTACTACGCTATAAAGAGATAAATTAACATCATCAAAATTGACCGACGGCAGGATTTGAACACGGGACCTCTAGCACAGAAGTCCGATATGACTCAGCTAATTTCGCACTCAGGACTGTGCATCTCAGAACAACGTCAAGCCTGACGATTAAGCGCGTCAGGAAAAGGAAGAACAGTCAGTCTACACGTGTTTTCTCCCGCTGGGAGCAAGAGCGCAAGTGTCATAATATTCGTCCAGTTTGAAAATGATGTGCCACACGTAGTAAGCAGCGTTGCGATGCGGGCTTGACGTTTGTGTCCAGATCCACGCTCCACAATACGATTGTCAAATTTGATGATGAATACCTCGAAACGGAAGCGATCTAGGGGAATCAATTAAAGTGATGTTGTGTTCAAATACGATTGTTTCAACGTTTCAGATATACACACGTACGATAATCGTGATAGCAAAATGATACATTTAAAAACGTTATTCGTAATTATGTGGTCGGTGAGTAATTTGTTTCGGAATTGTGCCCGTAAAAGCGCATCAACCGCCTAAGCAAGCATATCTGACGTAGCTTGCATAATGTATTTACTTAAATTACCGTTAATTTAACTTTGAAGACACTGTACAAGGGAGTCCTCCAGTGGAGAACTCTGCCTCTTTGGTTGCCGAACGTCGTGAGCTTCGGCGCATACGCCTTCACATGCAGCTGCCCAGCTTAACGCTGTTCAGCTCGCCCTCAATATTAAGAGAATAGTGCAGCACTATATTGATCATTGCGTCGTTTCAACAGCATCGCAGGAGAGACTGCACAAGCCACTTACTGTACTTAAAGACACTGGAAGGCACCGGAAATGTATCTCAGGCCATAGTCAAACGCTTCGTGTCTGCTTACAAAGTCAGGTGAAGTTAAGCATGCAGCCACATACCACTGCTAACAGGGAGTGCAAAATTTATGGAACGGTATCAGTGGCAATATTTGCAACAATAATTTCTGCTGTCTGATTACAGCAGTTTAGCATGGAGTTCGCGCATGGTACTTGCCTTATTACTACAAGATAGGTATAGTGTACATCAACACCGCTGGTGGCCATATCTTCTGAGTGCCCATTTGACCTTTATGTGCAGAAACATCACCATTTCTTCCAACCTTCTGTGTGGCAAAAGGCCACGAACAGTCATATAAACTGCTTGTCAGTAATAAAATAAACAAGCCCTTATAGGCAGTAGACAACTAGAAACAACTTCATTGTGCATCGCAAGTGGTACTGTAACGTTCCCTTGCAAAGCGGTCAGGCAAGTCATAAGCCACTGCTAATATAACTATGATCGCACCCCAAGCAAAGGTACGTATGTTAACTACTGTAACTGTAGAAAATTTCACGTCCACTATGCCATTCATAACCTTGATGCATCAAGTCTCCAATTTCGCAGCGTCTACGTGTGGCGGCGATACTGATTAGACGCGTTACCGTAGCCGCAGCCGGTCCGTGGTTACCTTACTAAGCTCGCGAGCGGACGCTGAAGTCATAGGAGAGATGGTGGTTATCCATCCCTGTAACCAGCCTTTCCTCCGCAGCCACTAGACGAAAAATTACTGCGATTGCAGCATTACGCAGTCCACTGGAGTATAAACGATTTGCCGCCAAACCATAATTTATACAACGATAACATCGAGCATTTCTACACAACAAAAGCAGTTCTTGTCAACGCCCGTATCCGTAACCACCATATCCACCGTAGCCACCACCACCGTAACCACCGCCGTAGCCACCGCCGTAGCCACCGCCGTAGCCACCACCATAGCCACCACCGTATCCGCCGTAACCATGCGGTCTGTGGTGGTGATGATGATGATGAGGGTGGTGATGAGGATGATGATGGGAGTGACGATGGCCGCGGCCATAACCATAGCCACCGTATCCGCCGTAGCCACCGTAGCCGGGTCGATAGTACCCTCGGTAACCGCCTCCATATCCACCTCCGTATCCTCCGTATCCTCCTCCGCCGTAGCCTCCGTATCTTCCTCCGCCATAGCCTCCGTATCCGCCGTAGCCTCTACGGTAGCCAGCCATCACAACGCCGATGGCAACAAGCAGCACCGTGAGAAGAAGCTAGGTTCGAGAAAGCAAGAAGCACACAGATGACTCAGTAGAAGAGAAGGACATAAATTATCAATAAATACATCACGTGAGGTTACGCTCCGAAAACATAGGCGTTGTTAGACCAGTTAATGCTGATGGCATTAAACTATTGCCAATGCTTTCGGCAACGTCCGTTCCACAAGGCTCTTATCACATTTCGTAATAGAAATGAGATTGCAACAATAGTAGCGGCAGTGAAGAACAATGAAGCGCTGTTTTCTTTTTAAGTAAATGGAGACTTGAACCCAATAAATGTTCTAAAATTGTCGAAAGATGTTAACCTATTGCAAGAGACAGACAACAGCAAAAACAACAAATCAAAACAAAAACTTAAGAACTCGAAGCAGCAGGAGAAAATGCAATTCGCCATTTTATAAAGAAGTGACACGATCTCCTTTACGATATTTCAAATGTTGTATGAGTTCAAGCACGTACTGCAGTAGCGGAAGTGTGTTGCGATATATCCTTGTGTTATATATACTATTGCATCGCAAGGACGGTAAACTTCAGAGTGAAGACTCAAGCGCCGAATTTTGCAAGCACCATGAGGCTTGCCCAATAGCCCTTCCGGCCTTTAATCCAGCACAAGGCTGGGTTTCTCTTACAATGCCAGTCATCGCTCGCTGTCGTTACAGATGACCGCTCGAAAATAATGAAAGGCAGAGAAGCGCGCTCACCGAATCGTGTCATTTGTGACGTAATCATACGGCCAGCCCACGATCATGTGAAGCTAGTGACACGAGTGAACGGACTGTGTTTCTTTTTCTTTTTTTCCCTCTCGTGAAGTGGCCCTCTGCATTCGACATGCTTGCTTAGGCCACAACTTGGAACAAACTTTGCCATTCCAGCTGGGTTTCTGACACGTGCCTGTATTCAGTAATTTCAGCTATTAGTAACAGCAAATGGCTTCCCGAGTGCTATACTTCTTCTAGGTTTAATCCAACAAGCTAAGCAGGTACGCTCATTGAATGGCCAACGCAAGAACATTATTCTTTTGTCTGTGTTAGAAACGAAATAAATCTAATTGCTTGAGGTATCTGCGCCACAATTTGAAAACCGATATTATCCATTTCTTCTAGGTGACTACATCCTTCTCCTTTCTTTCCCTTCTTTTTTGCTAACATATTCGTTACGAGTGCCGCATGTCTTTAGGATGCATCAGTTTCCTACGGAAGTGCAGTGTGCGGTATCAATAGCTTCACAGGTATAAGACCAGAATATTTTCGTCACTGTTGCTACTGATCAAATCCTAAATGGGTCAAGAGCTGACTTTACGTAACCAAAGTTCCTCACGAGCCTACATTTTCACGTGCCTCCATAACCAGAGGCGTGTTCTCAACAGCGCTGTACACGTAGCGCTGGAAATAGTGCCCTAATTACGCGGCTTGTTCCTTGACAGGCAAGTTCTAGTTGACCTCAGCCATCCTAATTCAACATAATCGTTTCTTGATAGTAAACGTCACTCGCGTACAAAAATATTTACATCTAATCCTGCCATCTTTAAAGCTGCTTATATCAGCGCACATTGTGACATACGCTAGCTATTAAGGCTCTATAATCATAACAACAAATATGTGACGCGTAACCTACATTCGGCTATAAGTATTACATATCTCACCACTTAAAAGAGCTCACTCACTACGGCTCTTACATTTAGCTAGGAGTTCTCCCGCCTCTGTTTATTTCCTTACAATCACTGAAAAGATGCCGATCGTATCTTTCTAACAATATTCACTTCCTCGAACTATCGTTTTCACTAGTCAAAGCACAACCATCGCTACTAATAACTTTCTTGTTTTTAAAATGTGTGGTTTAACGTTCAGAAACTGCGCTGTGGGATAGGAGGGGCACCATATTCGAGGGCTGCTGAATAATTTTAGCCACCTGTGGATGTTTAACGCGCACTTAAAGCAGGGTACTCTAGTGTTTTTGCATTCCGTCTTCACCGGAATACGGCCTCTACAGCTGGGAGTCGAACGCTTCGCAAGCTACTAATAACTAGTACAACTGAAATGCGCGACAAGAATTAAAAATTCGAGGGGCTTTTTTTTTTCGTTGGTCGCGACCATACGTAGAAGACTGTCGATTTGTACGATGTCGTGCGGATCGACGAGAAATTTATATCTTCCCGACGCGAATATCGCGCCAGTTTTTGGCCCCGAAGCGAACAGCCGCGTTTGCAGAGCGTGCAAAACTCAGTCACAAAGTAGCGAAAACAGTTAGCGACTGCAACTAAGAACACTGAGACATTTAAGAAGCGTACTCGCAGGCCTGCAGAACTGTTTGTGAGGTGGCTGGGGTGATCTAAGCTTTTGTTTCGGACCGACTGGCGCGCCCCGTGTGCGATACCTGACCTGATCTAACCTAACCTAACCTAACCGAAAACTTTCGCGCACCGTTCGCGCGCGCCGCGTCGTGCAGATAGCCATTTCCTGTTGACGGACACGACGTCGTGCAGATAAACATAGTTCATGCGGATTAACAGACAATGAAACCCCGAAAAGCCTAGGGAAGATCCACTGATGTGTTTATCTGAAATAACGAAATAATAAGATAAAGGGAAATAAAACTCCATCAAAAGACAACTCACACCTGCGGCAGGTTATCTTCGCATCTGCTTTCATTTCCCTTTTGCCTTATTGTTTCTATATCTCAAATAAACGCAGCAATTATTTGTCCCTGTGCCTTCTCGGGCTCGAATGTCTGGCTGTCCGCACGGTAGCGCCAATGTAGAACGAAAGAACCGGACGTCAGTTCGTTGGCAATAGATCACGTAACAATTGCTTTGCTCTGCCTTAAACGTAGCAGTACTCCTTCTGTCTTGGTCTTCACGGTTCAACAGTTTTCCTGGTGCTATCGTTAGTGCTATGGTAGTCTTTCTATTGTTATACTAGTTGTTCGGCCGCGTCGGTACATTTGCCTCTCTGGCGGGCACTAAACGTGTACTCACCGCGACTCTCATGGTGGTTCTTCGCACGTGCTTCTCCAAGCGCGTGTATGGATCCTCGTCTCGTTCCGGGCGCCCTCTCTGGCGGAGCGGTGGCCTCTTAAATAGACTCGGCTACGCTTCTTGCATGCGGGGAGGGAGGGGTAGGGAAGGGCACCCCCTTTGCTGCGGCCCACTTCCCTCCTTCTGCAAGGTGTTTTCCCTGCCTGAACTCGCGGCGTCAACACAGGGAATTCCCCGCTCGGCATCGTGACGCTAAACTTCAAACACCATGGTTTCGACACGGACGCCGATTTTCTTCAGTGGCCCGTGGTCCGACCAGAAACTCGAAGTAACACGCGCTCGCCCTTGTGGTCTCCGGGAGTTGCACCCCGTCGTCCTTAACCCTTCTTCTGCGGGTCGCACGCGCTGCGCTAACGGGCGGAATTATGTTCCGCGCTATAAACAAACTATGACTGCGTTGCCTCGAGTGGTAATGACGCTGTTCACACTACGAGCGGAGTGAAGTGGGCCTCTCCTTTCACTGTGTGGCGGGTAAGCGTTGTTGACATATGCGCACCGGAGAAGAAAGTGACTACCTGGGGAATCCCGGAATGAAGGAAGCAACGATGATGCCGGAAAGAAGAGTTACGGGCATCCGCGTCACGGCTTGTATATGCCCCGACTCGAAACGTCATGGAGAACTTTAACACGGAACAACTAAACAGAAAATAAAGGTGAGATGTTCGTGAACACACGTCCGCCTCACGAACAATGGCTGTTGCAGCGCAAGTGGTCATAATAACATTAAATGCAGGAACGTCCTGCGTGTTGAAGATGCTTCTTACACGTTACAAAATCGTGTTTCGAGTTTCATCATGTATAACCATTTCTCAATGTAATGAATTGCATCACTATTTATTTTTTTTTTGGGGGGGGGGATCAGCTCAATGCATTTCGCTACACTTATCATTCCAGCAAATAGTTCAGAAATCTGTCCACACACTCTTTAGCACGTTTTATTCCTCCACCTTGACTTTTTGTACGAAAAATATTGATATCGACAAAATAAAAGAAACAGAATTCCTTATGCTCTCCACTGCCGAGTACAGGCACGTACCCAGGGGGGGGTCGGGGGGGCCCGGGCCCCCCCCCGAAATCAAGTGGCATACCCCCTCCCCCTCCCCACCCACCCACGCCACCACTCCTCACACATTCCTAAAGCGCCGCCAGATCAATGTTGAGACTCCGCAGTAGTAACTCTATGCTTCGCAGCTGTTCATAGGTCAGCATTATGCTGCCTTTTTCACTCCTTTTAGATGGTGGTAGTTATCGGCATCTTTTGTAATGTGAAGGACAGTTTTCTCGTAGATTCCGCACCCGCGCGATTAACTCGAGATGCGTTCAGTTGTCACCATCTATTCAACCGTCACGCCCATAGCTGTTGCTTTTGTTAGTTCAATCTTCTTTGTTTAGGCTGATCCTGGGACCAGGAGAGGGATGCGGCTGTTACTCAGCTGGTCTCTACTCTCATGGAACGAGTTGCGGCCGAAGAAAACGCCAATTGCGTTTAACTTATGCCTTTGCTTCATTGTTTCCTTGAGTTACGGCTCTCCGCGACGCTGGCAGATGCTTGGAACCATATCCACGTGATATGGGTTAGATAAGGTGAGAAATAAAATAATTTGAAAGAGCGTCCATCGTGGAACCCTGCAATAGCCCTTAAACCCATAAGCAAGATGACTGTCACCTGTTACCTCGTCTGTTTTTCCCTAACTGTATAGCACTTTTCGTGCAAAATTGGCAACTGGAAACAAAAATCGCAAGGAGTTGAGAAATTAAGCGATCTACTAAGGGAGAGGGCCAAGGCAACAACCAAACTGCAAGCAAAAGCGAATAATAAAAAAGGTAACCGTTGTTTATGAGAATATTTATGGATCAACATCTTTTTATTTAAAAACGAAGTAGAGAAAACGCAGCCGGAAGTGGAGAACAATTACTTGTTTTGAACGACACTTCTACAGTTATCGGTCGAACCGCCTCACGTGTCTCTGCTGTGCTTATGTGGGTGTTTTTCTAACCTTTCGCAGTGACCGCTGTGCGTTAGAATCGCAGAGTCCTGCGCTCTACGCGGTTGTATGGGACTGGCGGCCGCACAGCGTTACGCAATTCGCGGAACTGTCAAAACTGATCAACAAGGCGGAAATAACTGATATTCGAAATTATAACATGAGAAAGACTGAAGAAGCCGTAAAAAATGAACGCAGCCTGAAATCAGTAAAAACGAAACCTGGCATAGGACAAACCACGATGTATGCACTAAAATATAAGAAGGATATAAGAAGAAAATATAAGAAGAAGGATTGTCGTCTGCGTCTTCCTACGTAACAATATCATCAGCAATCTCGAAGATATAGTAAAAACAGCGGAAAAATTCTAAGCTGACCTGTATACAGTACCCAGAGGAGTCACGATACCTCACTTAGAAACAGTAATGAACAGGATACAGAAACTCTCCTATAACTAGCGATGAGGTCAGAAGGGCGCTGCAAGACATGAAACGATGAAGAGCGGGAGGATAAGGTGGAATAACAGTCGATTTAATCAAAGATGGAGGAGACATAATGCTTGGAAAACTGGCGGCTCTTTATACGAAGTGTCTTTCGACTGCAAGGGTCCCAGAAAACTGGAAGAATGCAGATATTATACTAATCCACAAAAAAAGGAGACGTTAAAGAATTGAAAAATTATGGGACCATTAGCTTGCTCCCAGTGTTATATAAAATATTTACCAAAATAATCTCCAATAGAATAAGGGCAACACTGGATTTTGTCAACCAAGGGAACAGGCTGGCTTCAGAAAGAGATACTTCACACTGGATCACATCCATGTTATCAATCAGGTTATCGCAAAATCTGCAGAGTACAATAAGCCTCGCTATGTGGCTTATACAGATTACGAAAAGGCATTTGATTCAGTAGAGACACCAGCAATCGTAGATGCACTACGTAATCAAGGAGTACAGAACGCTTACGTAAAAAGCTTGGAAAATATTGCTACATTCGTGTGGTATTTGTTTGTTTGAACGAGGCGCATAGGCGCCATAACTCCAGAAAAGAGGAGGAAGAACGAACTGGGCTCGCGCTGTGAATCTAACCGGTCAGCGCTGCAACCGTTGTTGTAAATATAAGCTGTAAATAGTTTCTCGTCTCACTGACCGTCGTTCGCGTAGGAATATCTACAGAGGTTCTGCAGCTACCTTAATTCAACACAAGAAAAGCAGGGAGATACCTATAGAGAAAGGGGTCAGACAGGGAGACACAATTTCTCCAAAGTTATTCACTGCGTGCTTAGAAGAATTCAAGCTATTAAACTGGGAAGGCTTAGGAGTAAAGATCGACGGCAAATATCTCAGCAAACTTCGGTTTGCCGATGACATTGTTCTATTCAACAACAATGCAGACGAGTTACAACAAATGATTGGAGACCTTAACAGAGAGAGTGTAAGAGTGGGGTTGAATATTAATATGCAGAAGATGAAGATAATGATAAATAGCCGGGCAAAGGAACAAGAGATCAGGATCGCCAGTCGGCCACTAGAGACTGTGAAGAAGTATGTTGACCTAGGTCAATTAATCACAAGTAACCCTGATCATAGAAAGGAAATTCACAGAAGAATCAAAATAGGTTGGATCGCATACGACAGACATTGCCAGCTCCTGACTGGAAGCTTACCATTATTATTGAAAAGTAAGGTGTGCAATCAGTGCATTTTGCCAGTGCTGACATATGGGGCAGAGACATGAGAGCAAGTTAAGGACCGCGCAAAGAGCGATCGAACGAAGATTGCTAGGCATAACGTTAAGAGAGAAAGAGAGTGGTTTGGATCAGAGAGCGAACGGGTATAGACGATATTCTAATTGACATCAAGAGGAAAAAATGTAGCTGGGCAGGTCATGCAATGCGCCGGTTAGATAACCGTTGGACCATTAGGTTTACAGAATGGGTACCAAGAGAAGGGAAACGAACTCGAGGACGACAAAACACTAGATGGAGCGATGAAATTAGGAAATTCGCGGGCGCTAGTTGGAATCGGTTGGCGCAGGACAGGGGTAATTGGAGATCGCAGGGAGAGACGCGTTCGTCCTGCAGTGTACATAAAACAGGCTTATGATGATGATGATGGTGATGATGATGATGATGATGGAGGTGGTGGGCCCCCCCCCGAAAAAAAATCCTGGGTACGTGCCTGGCCGAGTACCTTCTTCAATGGTGATCTCGCTTTCTGCAGTCTCCAAACAGGTAAAAAGTACGTTCGTCTCTCTGTGGCAAAACAAAGGCTGTGCCCATGCTCAATAAGAAAGGCTCATCAATCAAGTTTTCCTAGGTACAGGGATCAGATCACACCAAGCTATAAGCTACGTATGTCTGTATACAATATGCCTCGTCCTTCCATGGTAGCATGTTCAAGGGGAAAAAATGTGCAGTAGTAGCCACGAAACGAAAATAACGTCACTATCAAGCAAGACAAAATCAGGAACAAAGCAATGATCTGCCGTGTTCCTTCTTTGAAGTCTATACAAGATATGAAAAACGAAATAACAAGTAAGACTAACAAATGCTTTAGTAGCTCTAGTGCAAGCAGTCAAGACTCAAGAAGCGCTCAAGTAGCTCTGTCAAGAGGGCCGACAAGTGTATTTATAGGCGATTGACGACGTCTTGCGATGCTATCTGCTCCTTAGAACTTGAGACTGACTCCAACCAAATAACTGAATTTTATTAGCCCGACGTTTCGGAGCCCATTCGGCTCCTTCTTCAGGGGGTTGTTCTTCGGGGGGTGGCGGTGTGCCGCTTTTAAAGCGTCTTTTTTGAAGAAAGGAGGGGGGGGGAACACGGGAGGTGGGGAGACACTCCACAGACGGAAAGGTGGGGGGGAACAAAAGGAAAGGGGGGTTTGTGTTGTTGACCGCTTCCAAGGAGCTGCGATGACCGGTGCTGGGTGGAGTGCTCACGAGGGTGCCCTTGATGGGCCGCGGGGGGGGGGGGGGGGGGGGGGGAGGTTACAGGGTCGCGCCGATGTTCTGTGTTGGTGAAACGAGCGGGAGTCTATCTGGCTGTGCGTCCTTTTCTTCTTTTCGTCATGTCGCCAAGGCCATGGACATAGACCGAGGGTAGGTTGCCCTTCACACGGTTTATGTTATTCTCCGTATTCTGAATGTGCCATGACTCCAGTAGTAGTCTCTTTCGCCAGTTCGTTTCTGTTTGAAGGATTTCAGTTTCCTTGAAAGCAATTTTGTGATCGGCGACTTCAGAGTGTTCAGCGACGGCGCTGCGAATACAGTTGAATGTCCTGACGTCGTTCTCGTGTTGTCTGATCCTTTCTTTTAGATTTTTGGTTTCCCCGATGTACGACGCCGGACAGTCAGCACAACTGATTTTGTAGACGACGCCTTGAGCTTTTTCTTTTGGTGGACGATCTTTTGGTTTAGGGAGGAGGATATTGAAAGTGTTTATTGGTTTGTGCGCCACTTTGAGGCCTTCTTTTTTTAATATTCGGCTGAGCGCTTCGCTGGTACCTCTGATGTACGGGATGGACACTCGCTTCTGGGGTTGGGGAGAAGTAAACGGCTGAAGGTCCCGCATTTTGTTTCTTCTTTTTTGTTGTCTGGTTGTCTTTCGAATGAAGTCATCTGTGTAGCCATTCCTCTTAAGTTCGTTGAGAACCGTTCTCTTTTCTTTCTTTAGATCCGATTCCGATGAGGAATGAGTTTCGGCTCGTTTGAATAAAGAATTTACAACAGACGCCTTGTGGTTTGCCGGATGGTCGGATTGGAAATGAAGATAGCGGCCTGTGTGGGTTGGTTTTCGGTAGACTGAAAATTTTAGAATGCCGTCTTTTCGTGTAACTTGTACATCTAAGAATGGGAGTGATCCGTTCTGTTCGCGCTCATATGTGAACTGTATATCCGGTTCTATGGAGTTTAAGTGTTTCTGCAAGTTTTCGACTTGGCTCGTCTTCACGATGCAAAAACAATCATCCACGTACCTGAGGAAGACTTTTGGTTTCGGGAAAAAAGTATTTAAAGCTCTCTCCTCGATGCTCTCCATAGTCAAGTTAGCCATGGCAACGGAAATTGAGGCGCCCATAGGAGTTCCTTTAACCTGTTTGTAGTAGCTGCCTCGGAAGGTGAAATAGGTATTGGACAGGCACAGTTCGAGAAGGCGGCAGATCTCGTCTACACTCAAAGGGGTTCTCTCACTGAGCGTATCGTCACGTTCCAGTGCATCTCTAGTTGCGGAAACAGCCAACTTAATGGGTACTCTTGTGAACAGAGAGATTACATCAAAAGAGACCAGACATTCATCATCTTCGATACGGATTTTTGATGTGAGTTTGATGAAATTCTCGGAGTCGCGCACGTGCGATGCTGTCCTTCCGGTGAGTGGTGATATGATCTGATGCAAGTAAGTGGATAGTGATCGTAGTTTCCACTATCCACTTACTTGCATCAGATCATATCACCACTCACCGGAAGGACAGCATCGCACGTGCGCGACTCCGAGAATTTCATCAAACTCACATCAAAAATCCGTATCGAAGATGATGAATGTCTGGTCTCTTTTGATGTAATCTCTCTGTTCACAAGAGTACCCATTAAGTTGGCTGTTTCCGCAACTAGAGATGCACTGGAACGTGACGATACGCTCAGTGAGAGAACCCCTTTGAGTGTAGACGAGATCTGCCGCCTTCTCGAACTGTGCCTGTCCAATACCTATTTCACCTTCCGAGGCAGCTACTACAAACAGGTTAAAGGAACTCCTATGGGCGCCTCAATTTCCGTTGCCATGGCTAACTTGACTATGGAGAGCATCGAGGAGAGAGCTTTAAATACTTTTTTCCCGAAACCAAAAGTCTTCCTCAGGTACGTGGATGATTGTTTTTGCATCGTGAAGACGAGCCAAGTCGAAAACTTGCAGAAACACTTAAACTCCATAGAACCGGATATACAGTTCACATATGAGCGCGAACAGAACGGATCACTCCCATTCTTAGATGTACAAGTTACACGAAAAGACGGCATTCTAAAATTTTCAGTCTACCGAAAACCAACCCACACAGGCCGCTATCTTCATTTCCAATCCGACCATCCGGCAAACCACAAGGCGTCTGTTGTAAATTCTTTATTCAAACGAGCCGAAACTCATTCCTCATCGGAATCGGATCTAAAGAAAGAAAAGAGAACGGTTCTCAACGAACTTAAGAGGAATGGCTACACAGATGACTTCATTCGAAAGACAACCAGACAACAAAAAAGAAGAAACAAAATGCGGGACCTTCAGCCGTTTACTTCTCCCCAACCCCAGAAGCGAGTGTCCATCCCGTACATCAGAGGTACCAGCGAAGCGCTCAGCCGAATATTAAAAAAAGAAGGCCTCAAAGTGGCGCACAAACCAATAAACACTTTCAATATCCTCCTCCCTAAACCAAAAGATCGTCCACCAAAAGAAAAAGCTCAAGGCGTCGTCTACAAAATCAGTTGTGCTGACTGTCCGGCGTCGTACATCGGGGAAACCAAAAATCTAAAAGAAAGGATCAGACAACATGAGAACGACGTCAGGACATTCAACCGTATTCGCAGCGCCGTCGCTGAACACTCTGAAGTCGCCGATCACAAAATTGCTTTCAAGGAAACTGAAATCCTTCAAACAGAAACGAACTGGCGAAAGAGACTATTACTGGAGTCATGGCACATTCAGAATACGGAGAATAACATAAACCGTGTGAAGGGCAACCTACCCTCGGTCTATGTCCATGGCCTTGGCGACATGACGAAAAGAAGAAAAGGACGCACAGCCAGATAGACTCCCGCTCGTTTCACCAACACAGAACGTCGGCGCGACCCTGTAACCTCCCCCCCCCCCCCGCGGCCCATCAAGGGCACCCTCGTGAGCACTCCACCCAGCACCGGTCATCGCAGCTCCTTGGAAGCGGTCAACAACACAAACCCCCCCTTTCCTTTTGTTCCCCCCCCACCTTTCCGTCTGTGGAGTGTCTCCCCACCTCCCGTGTTCCCCCCCCCCTCCTTTATTCAAAAAAGACGCTTTAAAAGCGGCACACCGCCACCCCCCGAAGAACAACCCCCTGAAGAAGGAGCCGAATGGGCTCCGAAACGTCGGGCTAATAAAATTCAGTTATTTGGTTGGAGTCAGTCTCAAGTTCTAATCAATTTCCCAACCAGACAGGCAATTCTGTCGAAATGTTTAGCTTCTATCTGCTCCTTTACGGTTCACACTTCCTTGCAATAAGAGCAGTGTCAAAAATCTCTTCCGAAATGACTTCTACGCAAACTGAATTGCTGTGGCACGCATGGAGAGAAGGGCGCTTGCCGCTTATAGGCCCGTAAATTGACGCTCATTACAGGCATCCATTAAAACAGCCTTGGCGCGAGCCCACGCGTACAATCACCCGCGGTTAATACACGACACGCGGGTGTGCGCGCAACGGCACGTGCACGCTGATCACGTCGGACTTATCGAGCCGAGAAAGCCGAGGTCTGACGCCACCGCTATCAGTCCCCCACCTTCGACGCCCGCTTCCCTTTCATCGCGCCGTCCATTGTTTCCGCCACGCTCCGCGCGGGACCCGACCTGTGACGACCTCGCCTCCAATGCAGTCACAGCACGCATGTCACCGGCTCAGTCGTGTGGCCCAGTAGTGACGCGCACCGCTGACCACGCCTCAACGGCTCTTGCTCAATAGCGATAGCCATACCCACCCGTCGACGAGCAAAATAAAAAGGAAGGGGAACAAGGCGCAGATCAACGGCGATAGCGCAAGCCCCTCGAGGCATCGCGTCAGTGTGTTGGCATGTGTTGGCTTGCTGGGCGGGCGCAGCTGTCAATTTCTGGCAAATGCGGAAGCGTGCTCTCCGGCCTTCTTTGGTGGCAGACACGTCACTGTAAGTGTGCAGAAAGGAGCGCCAGAAGTAGCAACCACATGGAGCGTATTTTTGGCATTTCATCGCCAGGCATCAGCAAGTCCATGTAATGCTGCGCGGTAACTGTGTCATCATCATGACCTCAAATGCGCGCCATGATATATTCGCTCTCATCGATAATCAAGTGGAACAGATTTCGGTTTTGACTACAGGACAGCCACCGCGCAGTGCGTATTTAAAAATAATTTCTGGAGTTTCTCATGTCAAAGCCCCGAACTGTTGTGGAGGGCCCCGGATTATCTTTGACCAACCGGGTTTTTATTTTAAGTGCATCTAGATCGAAGTACACAAGCCGTTTTGCATTTAGCCCTCGTCTAAATGCGATCGCCGTGGCCGGGATTTGATCCCGCGACCTCGTGCTCAGCAGCGCAACACCAATGCCCCTAAGCAACCGCAGCGGGTCGCGCTTGATCGTTTTAAAGTCCCATTTTTGGCTCTACCAACGCTGTATCGCCTTTTGCGAACGTCAGAAAAACGCTCCTAAACAATCCCCTGAAGTAAAAATTCCAGAAGTGTCGCGATGATTACCTTTGCTAGTGTTTTGACGCCAGCAACAACGTTACGTAAGTCATGCGCTTGCATGCGCATAACGTTAGATTACACCATAGGTCAAATTAACCATATTCTCAATAAACACGCCCTCAAGAAAAGCCATTTTCAAAGCGAGACTTCCAAACATTCCCCATGTCCACGCAAGACTGCGTAATCGACAATTCCGCCTGTAGTTTGGGGTGCGAAATACAGCTGTATATTGATTAAGCGGCATACGAAATGCACCATTATCAGCGGGCAATTTCGTTTTATCTTTCGCTTTTCTGGCAGAGATTCAAAGAGAAGACAACAAGAAAGAACTAAACCACGACTATCTTACGCTGAGATGTTGTTACATGTGCGGACAATGCCACAGTCAGCGCGAAAAAGGGTGCGTCGTTCGGTTACCTTGCGTGACATGAGCCACGACGCAATCATCGTTGCAGAACGAGCTCGGCTCGCTCGCTACCGAGAGACGCCGAGCACCCCTGCTTGTGTTTGCTCTTCCGGCAACGGGACGCATGCACGTTCCCCTCGACCTTCTCCTTACGCGCAGGAAAAGTGGGTCCCAGACAAGAGACGGATCTCTGCTTGGAGGATATTTGGCCACGTGGTACAGGTTCTGTCATACTGCCCATGGGACCTGCGGATGGCGGCGAAAATACGCGGCTAAGCCGCACTTCCTGAGCTTTATCTTCGTGGCCCTCACCTCGAAAGAGCCATGCATTGGAGGACACAGGGACCACAATTGAAAAGGAGTTCGCAGAAATGGAGGTCAGATTCAGGTGTTTTGCGTGCCAGAACCATGACCTGATTAGTAGACGCAGCGTGCGTTGTGGGGGACTCCGTATTGATTTTGTCCACCCGGGCTTAACGTACACCTAATTGTAAGTACTCGAGCATTTTCGTCCTTTTTTGGTATTTTCTTTTTGTTGTTTTTGGAAACGCATCCGCTACGGCAGAGATTGTACACGCGACCCCGAGTTCGCTATCTAAAGCGACTCGTAAGAACACACGCTTCTCAATCGCGCTAACAAACGGGTTATTTAGAGAGTGCGCGCGACCCGCTGAAAACAGTTCTCACGTACAAAAACATCTTTGGATTAGGCCCGAAGGCCAGAATTTGCAAAGCTTTTCCCAAAGTCTGCCATCTAACTGCACATGTCCAGGCCCGCAAGGAACCGTAGCGTGCCACTTCTGGTGAGCACCTGACTAGGAGCCCTATTGATCCTGGTCAAATATTAAAACCTTCCACTGAGGATCTCCTGAATTTTAGGCACGCTGCCGGCCTTCTATGAATTATTTATTCCCTTCCTCTAGGCAACCTTTGCTGCTGGGAATAAGCGAACAATCACTGACTCGCAGCAACGATGAAGAAGCTAAGTGGAGTGTGATGCCCGCTGCGTGCACAAAACAAAACAAAAACGAACAAACAAACAAGCAAAAAAAAGAAACGCGCGACTGCAATGCAAATGCAAGCGACGGCGAATTCAGGTCTTTGAAAACGCTATCTTCTTTTCCTCTCTTTTTTTTCTTTTGCTCTTTTGTGACTGCCTCAGTTTTACCTATGTTCGCCTTCGGTGATGTCATTTTCGCTGCATATATGCCACATAAACGTGCATGCTTCTGTACGATAGTTACTAAAGAAGGGCGAGGAGTAATCTGGGACGTAGGACGCGAGTTTCGGGGCATATTCTGGCAAGAAAAATGTGGGAAGGTTAGCCTAATAACGATCCTGCAAAGAAATGGATGCTTAGCATGAAGCCAGTCACAAAAAGAAACTGCTGGCGTAAAGCAGCCAACAGGCATATGAGACATGGGGTGTTCGAAAAGAAGCAGGAGATATTTTTAAGACAGCTTTGTGCCAACCTTCTCTCTCTTTCTTATGCGCCGCGTGGCAAAGAAATATCAACTGGTACACAGCGAATATAGTAAAAAACCCTAATTACACATTTCGTGCATTTCCAGCGCTTTAAATAAATGGGGAAAAGTAGTTAAACGCGCTGGAAATGCATGAAATGTCGATATTTCATTTAGCCCAGCTGTCCGCGTTGAGCTTAGTACTTATTTCTTTAATTACCTTAACCATCAGATTTGATTCGAGAGGGCGATAGTGATACTAAACATTGCCTTACGTAAGTCAGTGCGAAGCACACATCAGCATAAAATGTCCCTGAGTAAAAAAAAAATGGAATCTTGAACTTCGTTGAGCTACACAAAATGATATCCCTGAATAGAACATGTATGAGAAGTACATTCCCAGACCTTCCTCTTTACTTCTCTTCTTACTATTTCGAAGTTCTGTTTCTATCCCTTCCTTCCTAAAGATTAGACATTCGTTGTGCCCGTTCGTTGGCAATTGCCAGTCTGCTTCCCTTCTTATTTCCCCCTCTGTGCATTGTATATATGTTTTCAAACCGAATAGTAACAGCACCTCGTGACATCATCTTAAAGGAGTTGAAAATATTCACACATGACAACTGACATAGCATTGTTGGGACTTCGGTGAAACTAAAGAAAGAACAAAGAAAAGAAACATTTCCTTATTTTTGTTTGGTTCGACCTGTTCTTTTTTTTTTTCTTCCTTGCAGTGACACGCGGAGGACACTTGAAGTATATGACTGCAAAGCCCGCATCGGCCTTCGCCGCACTTCAGCGAGCCATGACTTTGGCAACAAACGTGCAGCACTCCTGCGGTAGCGCTGGTTCGTGCGGTTGCGTTAGTCACGTCAGTCACGTCAGTCACGTCCCATAGCGCTGATCCGTGGCTGTAGCAAGCGAGGGTTGCCGCCGGCACGTAGTCGGGTTATCAGAAATAGCTTACTATAGTTATACAACGAATATGGTCTGCAAACAAAAAAACAAATTAGGGTCTATAAAAAACACAACGTTTCGGTGTCAACTGTGCACCTACTTCGGGGATAAAACGACGGATCATGCCGGGGTGCAGTTTTGCAGATGTTGATGATAGATGGCAGAGAGTTTTAGGTAGACTGGTTCTGAAGGTTCCTAGCCGAAGCCTTCTAGTCCTTAAAATAAAGTTTACCTATAGCGCTGGGGCGCTATAACGTAAAACTATTCCAAACTTTTCTATTCCAATTCTGCTATCAGCCCTCCGCGATTGGTCAAAAACTTTTTTCGACCACCCCCCATTTCACCTGTCTGTCACGCGACGTTACAAAAACCGCAATACCTCCCCATCTGATATGATGTGTGCACACTGATTATGCATGATTTGACAGAAAAAAAGAAAAACAGTTATTTCTGATTCGACCCCTTTTCGCCACTAGCCCTCGGCTATTGGTAAAAAGTTTTCGGGCTGCACCCACTTCACCTGCCTGTCAGGCGACGTCACAAAACCGCACGAACTCACCGCGTCAAAGTGACGTGTACGCGATAAAGATGCATTAATATGCCGAACAAAACTGAATTTTTTTCGGAATAGCCGCAGGCTGCCCCGTTCTGAAAGGAATAAAAGATAGCTACCGCCGATCGCTGAGACGCTGGCTACTCGCACCTGCCGGGGAGCATGGGTGTATTTGCGTATAATAAAACTTCTTGCGTGACCTTGTAACGTTTGTAAGCACTTTCAGCACGTTTACTACCTCATTCTGCCAACCCTTCTTTGCTGAGGGTCAATTTTAGTGTCATTCTTAAGCTTCCGTTGCATGCCGCCGCGATTTTCGACCAGCCACCACAAGCTAAGTAAGGGAAAGCCGACCAATCGCAGACGCCGGCACCACCCTCTTCATCCGGTTATCGGTTTTCAGTGAACTGGCTCTGCCCTAGTGAATCCCTCTCCACTTGAGCGTTCTCCTCGCCTCTTGTCAGCCAATTAGATACAACAAGCCGCTCAGTGTAGGCAATGTTATTCGTTTTTAAAGCAAACAAAAGGGACCTCCTATGAACGAGGAGAGCGTTTGATTGGTCTGTTCAGACAACCCTATGGGTGACCACCCGGTGCTTGCGTCGGTGGTTACGCAAATTTGACGTCAGGAAATTGGAATAGAAACATATTGGAATAGTTTTACGTTATAGGGCCCCTGCACTCCGGTAACCCATCGATCATTTAATCCGAGCAAGGAGCTCACCCCCGAAACGTCCGATTCGGCTTTACTCCTTACATTTTCTTGTTGGGTAATTTGTTCACTCTGAAATTATAATAAATTATTCAGAAAAGCATTTACCTCTTCAGCCCCAGACTGATAACTGACAAAATCTTCAGAGCTAACAGCTCACCATGGTTGTACGGCTGGGTATCTTCGTGTCCACATTCATACCTACTACGCGTGCTGCCTGAACATTCCAAATAAATATATTTCAGATGTGACAGCATCCACATATAAAGCCAAGACTCACTCTAAAGAAAAGCCATTCGCGAAGGGGTTTGAATGGGAAAAAAGCAAGCACCAAGTAGCACACCGGCGAGCAGTACGTGTATATGTGTCATACAGGTGTCACCCGGCGTACCTTTGATCGCGATCAACCAGAACCGGATCGAATTTCTCGGTCGTGATTGGCTCCTTTGCACAATCTGAGCGAGGAAACCAATTGCAGTCGTGAATTTCCATTCAGATCGGGCTTGGTAATCGCAATCAAAAGTGGAGCGGTATTACTCTCGGTCAAAAAAAAAAGTGTTTGTCGCAAAACGCCACGAATTAAGAATATCTTCAACAGGCGGAGCAGAAGCACAGATACAGCTATTCAACTGTGTAGCTGTGCTTCACATTGAAATCAGTTTTATGAGCAGCCTTTTCATTCGCAGTGCGTTCTCATTTCTTGTACAGAGAGAAAAAGAGGAAGACTGGAAAGGTAAACAGGTTTACCCGGTAAAAAAAAAATATCCGGTTTTCTACCCTGCACAGGGGAATCGGGAAGTGTGATTTAAAGATATAGGGAGGGTGAAATATAAGTAGGGGAACAAGAAACTGGCGTAAGAAATTCTAAAGCGGCACAAGGCACATATAGCTCATTGGCGCGTAGACCGCAGAAAGCAAACACGCTTTACCTGCCTTTAGCGTATACGTCAGTTGTGACCACTGTCCTAATACTGGCCAGCTGTCCAGTGTCTCCGGCGTAGTCAGCCATGAAATCAAGGTCAAAGGCTGGATCAAAAACTGGCAGCTTGTACCCAGGCCACAAGACTGACAACTTATAAGATGCTTGTGCGCCCACTGTTAGAGTATGTGTGCAACGGTTGGGACACGTATCACAAAGAATCGGTGTCAAAACTGGAGAAAGTGCAGACACGCCGACTGGGCTTTATTTTCTCACAGTATAGGCGGCAAGACGCAGTAACACCGCTCTATGAGAAAGTAAACCTGCCTCTACATGGTGTTCGAAAGAAAGGAAAAGGACACCAGCTTTTCTATTCTATCATTAATAAGCTAGTCCTAGTCAGTACATAAATCGTAAGTTATGTACATTTTATGTTATCTGTACATAAATTGGACAAAGTCCAGAATTGTGCGTAATAAACACAATAGACCCGTTAAGGAAGGCCATTTTTCTAAAGATTGTTACAAATATTCCTTTTTTTATTTCTTTCAACAGTCCGTGATTGGGATTGTCTTCCAACACCTGTTGTAAGCGCGAGAACTTTCGAACAGTTTTTGTTATTCTTTCTGAATATTTGCAACCGTGGTATGATTATGATGATTATGATTATGATGATTATGATGCATGATTACATTGCTTCATCTTTTCATTCTCTCTCTTTTATTTCTTCTTATTTTGTTGACATAGTATGGTATATTTAACAATCATTATTTTCCCACCCCTCCCTTGGTCCTGATTTGGACTGACAGTATTTGTAAATAAATAAATCAACCAGAAAACGAGGTCGAGACCGATATCGAACTCAATCCCGGAGATGAAGTCAAAGGCAACGTATGCAGAGGTGCCGTCAAAGAAAGGACTGCATTGTCGTGATCTTAAATCGGTGTTTTTTTTTCTCTTATTTTCGCACTAGATGCAGTCGTACAGCTCCCCATTCTTAGCAATAATCCATGGCTTAAACATAATGTTGAAAGTCGCGCTAATTGCACATCGCGCGGAGGATCAGCGCTGCATGGCGAAATTGTGTTGATATCGTGTCAGATGATGTGAGCGCATTCATGGCGGTCGAGCTAGGGAAGTTTTCTTATGCCCAAAATTATTTCTTTCGCAGTCAGGAGGCCGAAACCATTCTTGAATTCCAAGGGAACCTGAAAAGAAAGTTACATAGGATCATGGAAGGCGGTGTTTAGGCCCAATCAAGACAACGTTAACTTGTCTCGAAATGACAACTCATGTGAGACTTTCCCTAAATTACGCGGCTGCTTTTCATTTTCTCTTCAAAATTTTGCGCACATCTTATTTTATTATTGCCATGACGTCGTTGCCAAGGCGGCGCAGTGATATGTGTTTCTTTTTGCGTGGGTTGTAGACGCATACGAAGACAGCAGAATGACTCCACAACTGCTACACCACACTAAACGAAGCACAAGGGACTAGATCAATTTGACTTGTTCAACCTCTCAACAATAACTGCAGTGACCACATTGCGCTTACATAATCTCAGCCGCTCGGATGTGCCTACATCGACACAAACGAGTCCCAAGGGTAACGCACCAATTTTCGTAAAATCGTTAATAAAGGCACGTCTTAACTTCAAAAAAAAAAAAAGACGTCAGGCATACAGGACCACAATTGATACAGATCCAGGTATTCGTTTGCTCGTCGACACTGCTCTACAACTTAGCGATACATCAATGAGGCCTGCCAGGGAAATATCGCGGGATGAAGGTGTACCATCGGAAGCGCGGAAGCATCACGTGCGCGTGCGCAAGCGCATTATTACACACATCTCTGGGAAATAAATCACGGTCGTAATGAAAATTCGCACAGCGCAATTCGCTTTCAGGGAGTACGTGGCATCCAGTGACAACGTTTAAGTCTTATCCATAGTTACGTACCTGCAAGATTATACGAGTAACTCTAACTCATTTGTTTGTCTGTGCTGAACCAGAAGCGTACATGTGGAAAGCGAGTGAGTTCGACGAAGAAATTCGGTACTTTTGTTTCTGAGCGATGTTACATTGTACATAAATCCTTTTACAGTCCACAAGTTCCGTCTGAGTACACAGGGCCTCTCAGGATGTATCTGATTGTGTGTTTATAAATTCACGAGCACAAAGTGCTAACGACAACTTTGATTGTCGAGAAACGCATCAAACGCATGAAAAGACCATGCTGTACAGTTCGTCATGTATGTTTGTTTTTTTCCTGAAGGAAAAATAAAGTGTGCTTGTGTGGGGGGAGGGGGGGAGGAGAAGGGGAGCGCGTAGTTCCCAACTCCAAATAAATTAGTATTTCACTTATGCGAATGACTACACGATTTAGATGACACTCCTCATTCGTGACTCCTGATTTTATGCACAGATGGGGGGGGAGGGGGGGAGCGCTCCTACTGAGCTAAATCGCCAGCTTTATGGTTGCATGTGGGGTACATAAACAGAATATAGCTTGACTAACGAAATCGGCTTTGTGCAAGGCTCCAGACCCAAATGCCTGCTCTGTGTGCCAACGGTGACTATAGCCTTCAATATCCAAATGATTCTTTACTTAAGAGACCTGAATTCGCAATTCCTACAGTCACTTGAGGCACCACAGTCCAAATCAAAGAGCTCCTTCTTAGAATGCCCACATTCACCACAAAAAAAAGAAAGCAAAAAGAAACAGCTCCACTAAAAGCGAATCCCCACAAAGAATACATGTTCTCGTACTCACTCTGGTTTTCTCGGTTCGAATCACCTGGATATTGCGAATGGTGTGAAGCACAGAAAGCTTCACAACTTGGAGGGCAAAGCGCAACGCCAAGCAATTCCGCGGTCCACCACCGAATGGGAGGTACGTGTACGGTTTAATTGAACCGACGTTCTCGTCGTCGAACCTGAAAGACATCCTCACGCTTGTGAAGCGCTCAAATGAGAATGCAAGCCACACAAGGTAAGTGCAACTCCTGACAAAATTCAGCCGTGGATAAATATTGCCGGAGCGCATGGTTAACGCCAGTAGAAATAAACATAAATTAAAAAGCAAATGCGGGGAGGCTAACCAGGCTGATCCCGACTGGCTACCCTGCCCTCGGTAAATCGGACTGAGAAACGATAGAAAATAACGGAACAAAATGTTCACATCACGCGCGCACGCACACCGACTGAAGCGTTCATTATTTAGTCATTCAACCGCGGTCACATGGGCTGGTGCATCATTGCAGCGACGCCTTTGTGGCTTCGTACATCGCAGACGCACGATGCCATGCATATGGTCCCAGAAACTTGTCTTCTCTAAAGGACACAGCGTCTAATTTCCCTAAAGTGATCCGAAGAAGTTTGAATTTCGTAATCATGGGCAATCACACAACAGGTGTTTTAGTTTCGTCCGTGCCACACATGTAGTAACTGGTGCTGTCCAATCGCACACAGATTTCAACTACTCTCTGTTACCATTTTCCGCGTTCTCGCACTTGTTCCCAAGTAATGGCGTTTACCCACTATTGTGGATTGGCCGATAAACAGGTAGCTTCGTCGTATATCTTCTTGGTGAATCTCATTCTAACAAAATTATAACTTAGAATATTAAACTATGGGTGTGTATGGTTGCTAGCAAGACAATAAGAAATTGCCGACAGGAAAAGAACTCAAATTGTATAATTAAATAATTAAATAATAGTCATAAAAAATAAACGGTAACGCTTTAGGAAATTAACCGCAGTAGTGGCTTTGTGTCGCAGATAAAGTTGTAAACTGCAGTACAAGCGATGCTGTGGCCCTAGCGAAGCTGCCCAAGAGGTTAAAATGAGTGGAGAACTTATAGGAAGCCTAAGCTGGAAAAATTCAATTTCTAAACAACTTTGTCTTGAAAGTGACGAACAAAATAAAAAAAGGCTTTTCAAGCTTTGATTCGGGGCTTCTTCCTTCTTCTCCAGGTCCCATCAACAAGTAACAATATGCTCAAAGGATGTGCCCCTTTGATCACCCGCGGGTGCCCCAGAGCGGTGACGAAAAACACTGTCTATAAGGCATCGCGCGAAACGGATGATTTTCCAACCTTATTAACTAAGCACCGAATTCTAAATTCCCAAAAGGTAAAGCCTCCGACTTAAAAAATATGAATTATACTCTGGTGTTTTACAAGCTAAAACAACTATATCGGATTACAAGGCACGCCGGAGCGTGAGACTCCAAATTGATTTTCGATCACCTGTGGTTCTTTAATGTGCACCTAAATATAAGTAAACAGGTGTTTTTACGTTTCGCCCACACCAAAATGCGGCCGCCGGAGCCGGGATCTAGCCCACGACCTGAGCAACACCGCAGTCGAACGCTCTCCTTCAATAAGCATGGAAATCAAAGGCCATTCAAACGAGCATGCCTAATTGGCTTATCCGTGCGAAGTCACGGAAGGTAGCCAACGGCGCTCACGTATTTCAATTTTCTTTGATATCGACGGTCATTGAAAGCGATCGGGTGAGTGCGGTATATGACATACAGAACAGCTAATGTGCATACAGAATATCGCTGTACGACACTGCGCTCTTCAAAGCGCGCGGTAGAAATTTGGTTTAATATGGAAACAAGCAGCTCGAGTAGAATGACCATTCTGTTCTCTGCGTACTTACAAGGAATTAGGAGATGTTGTAACGTACCTTTCCGGCTTGAACGTCCAGGGGTCAGGAAAGTATTGCGGGTCGTGGTGCATAGCATAAACAGGAATCGTGATTAAATCATCCTGCTTCAATTTCACGCCTTTGTCTCCGAGCGCGTAGTCACAGCAAGGCACTCGCTCAAGTCTGAAAAATAAATGAAGCAGAAATATTCCCATTTTTTGGTCTGAAAGTTTATTTTTCTTCATTATTTTCAGTAAAAACCGGAACTCACGATAACGATGCGCCATTGACGGGCGCGTTATGGCAAATTTATGTTTCGTACGACACTGCAAACACATTACT
Source organism: Dermacentor albipictus (assembly GCF_038994185.2). NCBI lineage: Eukaryota > Metazoa > Arthropoda > Arachnida > Ixodida > Ixodidae > Dermacentor > Dermacentor albipictus. Next base: position 138,364,752 of record NC_091824.1, read on the forward strand.
TGAATATAATCTCTTCCCCATATTGCCTAGAAAAATCGGCAAATAAGTTGTTAACTGCAGAAGCCTACGTTTACTCATTTTCATTCTGCATAAAAAAATTACATTAATCTCCGATGGAGTTGTTACCTTTTACTGCGAACGTCGCCCTGTAGCAGGCTCAGCCACTTAGTAAGTTCTCGCTTTCAAATACAGGAATTTAGCCCTATTGCTCATAGTTATAGCAAACTATTTAGCACCGTCAATTTGTTTACAAGCGGACATATAGTCAAACATCGTTATTATGTAAGCATCAGAACAATACGTGTGTGTTGCACAGTCAAAAACACATCAAAATGGTTTCATGACCGCTGAACCATAGCCGGGAAACCAAAGACTGTATAGCAATGTTTGCATAAAGACAGAACTCATAAAGTTCGAACGATGATACGCTTTCTTTATACTCACTTTCTTCAAGAACACCACTACGATTATTTTTCTGATAAACCAAACAGTTCACGTATGTTTCTTCGCTTACCTTATAACTGTTCTAGTTCTCTTGAGATTGCTGTGTTCTGATAGGAACATCTTCAACGTTCTTTGGTGCACGTCTAAAAAGGAGCCTGCTGTACTACTTACAAACAGACGGATTTACCTTATCGAAACAATTTAGTTTCCTTGCGGCGTTACCAATTCGGATAGTAAGATTGTTTCTCAAATAAGTGTTTCTAAAATTGAAACAATTACGAAGAATAAAATGATTTTTTTTTTGCTCCAGAACAACTTTCCACGTCAAAAAATGTATGGCGAGGTGCCCACAGATGGCAATAAAGACGCCAGCTACATAAATGCTTAGAATTGGTCTCTAACAAAATTATCACATGCGAACTGAGAAGTTGATGAAAAAAAACAACATTGCTGAAAATACAATTTTTCTTCTCTCGTAATCATGTCTTTTCAACGTTTTTTTTTTTTTAAGCAACGTCACTTTTTCCTAATGCAATGGAAAGTAACGTAACCTCATAACTGGCGGGTACATCCTAAGAGACTCGGAGATAACACAGTGCAGATATTTTAGCTTCGTGATAGCTTCCAGGTCAGGATGATCACCCTGGGAAGAAAAATACACATAAAATGCGTTCAAAATTATTCGTCTTAGAGTTCACTCTGAACACGATTTTCGTGCAATTGTGCCTGTGACGTAGCCACGAATAAATGCTCAAGCGACTTAGAAAGTAAAGTTGTTTGCGAATGAAACCAGGTGCCAGTTGGTGCGAGTTATGTATTGCATAGTAAAAAAAAAGCATGCTAAGGAAAAGGGCAAAATCCCACATGGTGACACTTTCGTGTTACACCACAGTTTATCTATTCTTTTTCTATCAAACCACTGCTAGACCAAAAACAATACATTTAGACAAAGCTCAGCGCTCCTTACAACTTCTAATACAAGGCGCTGTTTTTAGGACCATCAAATTTTAAATATCACCTGTGGAACACAGCATAGTGCTAGTAATTGAACTGAGCTACTCAAAGATGTGGACATTAACTTGCACGAGAAATCAAAAGAGATAATTGACTAGGGAAATTTGACTAGGGAAATTAGTTTACGGAACATATGGACATTTACGAACTGAAGCTGACGAATTCGCAAGGCATATCCGTTTAGAATGAATTCTCTGTATGACACCAGATTCGAGATATCAATTCCCAAAGTGGGCGATGAAATACATTGGTGCTCCAGTAATTTGTTGTGCTTCAGTCCGTAAAACCAACTTTCGATAAAAAAGCACAGTAAGTTATTATTACCACAAGGTTGACGGCTCGTATCTCGAAACAGCTGTCATCTTCAAAATTTGTTCCAAGTGGACAGGCCTTGCTAATTCACAGGATGCATTTCTTACAATAATTAGTGAAAACTTAATTAGTATTTATTTTATTTCGTTGGTTATGCATTTCGAGTTATTGTGCGAGTAAGGCCCGCCTCTTCGAGAAATGCCATTCTGTAGGATTAGCATTGCTCTACCTGCCAGATGCAATTATTTGAAAATTGTTAATAGCCTAACAAGAGATCTGGTATGCTATTTAAAAGCAAAGTTTACTAGGGACGCACTAGGGACGCACATGAGTTGCAAAACAGTCGTCGACTTCCTTCCTCAACTGTGTTTGTACGTCTGGATGAATAGCTAGCAAATACAACGTGTAGGCGATCGCTCTCGCAGTAGTTTCTTGGCCAGCAATGAAGAAAAGCAAGCACTGGGCCATGGCCTGGTCTTCATTAAGCTCTGCAAGACAAGCCACAAATAATAATTGTCACATGAGTCTTTTCTGAACGACATGATAAATCGTCTTTGTTTTAGCTACGTAAAATAAGTAATTGCACTCGAAACAACTTGAAAGCCTTTGTCTCGCTGTTTGTGACGCCTGTGAAGAAAAACGATGGAAATTTGAAGAATGAACTCAAGTCACAACATCAAATTTGCACCCCTCCTTAGATCAGTGCAAAATGTTTTGAGCTCTAATCAAATGCAAAGGTGAAAAGTCGTCTGTAAGACCACAAGTAAGCGCAAGCACAATTAACGCCTCAGATACATGTAATCCACGTGGTATCAAGTTCACTACATGTGATATACTGTCCGTACCCATGACAGCACCCTGCATATCAACAAGTGGTATGCACATCAGAATGAAACCTTTTCCACGTGTGTATCAGAGCCCAGTGGCAGATAATGCACCACTGTATTATCGGAGCTGCCCCAAGAATTTCCGGGACGATAATAACCATTCATTTAATTGCTACTCAAGCAATTCTTTTTAATAAACATGAACTTTTGGGAATGACAACAGGAACATGAAGCTTGAAATATATTCAGTAGACCTTGCAGTTGAGCTATATGATGAATGATTACTTTCAATAAACTTAACGCGGAACAAACGATCCCACATACGGACAGACAGGAGACAGGCGTTACCAAAGTTATACGCTCAAGCTCACAATACAAATCACAGGTAACTCGGCTTTTGCTGTGAATTTTTTTGGCATTGTTTTATGTCGCAGTAAAAATACCGCGCTTGAGCATTACCATGTGATAAAATATAATGAAGCTGAATGTTTTTGACACCGTGGGACGTGACGCATCCTGATTCGGGAAGTTGCTGTCATTCCATATATTTTTGTATATGTCAAGTTATTTAGCACAGTTGGGTAATTCACAATTCATGCAAATGTAAAAGCCGCAGAGCGTCATGCTGATGCTGTGAAGTGCAACCACGAGCTTTCCAAGCTGGTTTTTCGACCTTGATAAAATAATCAGCGTCATGAGCGTGAAACAGGCTTGAGCTACCGTACTTTAATTTCTCATGTTCAGGTGGAGAAGTCGAATTATACGCAACGTTACGATGTTACAGAGAACATAGGCAAAAGAAATGTTTCTGCGTGATGAACGAAATGCAATCTTTACCCCAATTTCTTTTTATGGCCACTGAATGCGCGTCTATCGTGGACCAAATAAAGTTTTTTCACTCACTCACTGACTCATGGCGACCGAATACACAAAAAAAACGCATTTGCACCCGGCTTATAGAATTGCACAAACACTTTCTTCACAGTTCGTGCCCTGACTTATGCCTCATATTCAAAGAAGGCCAATAAAAGGTAGTGAACATTAGCGCGGCGTTCTCCACAGTAACACCTGTGTTTCCTAGAGACGCTGAATCCCTTCAATCAATCAATAGTCCACCTTAAAGTGGGGAAGGAGAAATAACTCTGCTCAATAATACCATTCAAAATGTCAGCCGCAAGACTTCGCACAAGTGTCTGTTATGCTTGTAAGAAATATCCTTACTTCGAAGAGAGTTTAATGATGCATCTGGCTTCATATCAGAGCCAAGGTTGAACAGCCGCTGGTCCCTCTCAAAGGAAGTATCCTGTGCTTCTTCAGGTTTCTCTTGGGGGTTCAGAAACAAACGAAGAAAGTTCTCATCTTGCTAGGAAAGGAAGGAAGGAGATCACATGTAAGAAACAAGCACAACTACTTGGTTCTAAGGTTTTCAACACATTCTTACTGGTTCCTTCTCCGTGCTTTTGATTATATTCTGGCCTATGCTCCTGAAGTAGGCTAATACACTTGGGCTGAGCGGAAGAAGGCCAGTTGCTCTTGCTATGAACGGAAACAGTACTGAAATATAGAAAGGCACACATTAAGCAGCGAGGATTTTACGTTTACTTGTTTCTAGTTTAACGCCATTTAGCAAGTACTGTAAGGTCTGAAGAACATTGAAATAAGTCCGGCAACACAAGGCATCTGGTAACATCTGGCAGTTCGTAACACAAGGGCGTCCGGTGACACAAGGCACCAATAATGGTGAGGACATATTTGAGCCGCGACACGACATGCTGAGCGCCACGCGTTTCACGTCACAGTGCTATGTCACCCTCGAAACTCACCAGTCACACTCCAACTCAGTGTCACGGAGAAACTTCTTTTAGAGGAAGCCATACACTTCTCTACTGCATATACAGTGTCCTCGCGGGAGCAGAATGTCACTTGCACTTGTCAGTAAGACTATTTCACGGTTTGATCCACCTATTAAAGTTTGACGCACTGCATCAATTTTGCGACGTTCTAACAAATAACGTTCGGTGTCACCAAATGCTTGGCAGCGGAGCAAGCCAAGCAGTTGCCGACAGCTTTTGCAAGGCTAAGTGCGCCCGCTTCAAGCACCACTCCTCCTCCTCCTCATCTTGCCTACAAATTTAACACATGTGTTCCAATGAAATGAATGACTTCTGTCCATGAAATGCGCGCTTAAGGAAGAACCACTTTCGATCCAGCATACGCTGAGCTTTCACGCCAGAGGGAGCCTGGGTAGCGGAGTGCACGTTGTCAGCCTCTACGCTGAAGTGTGATCACAGAGGTACCATGCGACAGTTTACACCCTACATGCTTTACTGCACAATTGTCGTTGCTGCTGGGGCATAGTTCACCGAAACACGTCAAACACGGGGAAATGGGTTTTTCTTTTTTTTACAACTGACAATGAAAGCTCAGGAATCACGTGATCAGTGAAACGTGGGCCATCGCACTCGCAAGGGCATTTTTATGCTATAGGACGCCTAGTGTAACGTGGAGAGTGAAACGGCATGCTTAACGAAGTTACTGCCGAGGCGCCGCCAGTGACCGAGATATCACACAAACGAAAAGCTTCCCAAGTCCGCCTGCTGAATGACGTAAGATTTAATTTTCTGCAAATCAAATCATATGTTCTTGTGCACGCGATCTCAAATGGAATGAACAAGCTTTCAAATCAAGCAAACTGAAGCAACGAAGCATAAAGCGCTTTCGGTTGTAGTCTCATGACAAAATGAGAAACAAGCAGCAGTCCAGACTTACAGTGCATCAAGATACGCGGCGTAACGCTCCCTGAAGGAGCCTGCCTTGACTGCACGACGAAGTCGCTTTTCCTGTCAGATTGAGAGTCTATCCGTTTGGCGAAAACGCACCTTGCAACCACGTCCAGCGTGTAGTTCGCAAAGAACCTGAAATGTAAGCATCAAAAGTAAACGACAGTGGGACAGAACACTATAAAAGTCAATTCCATATAGGGGTGAAACGCGCAAGTAGATTCAGTGCCCCTTCTTAAGGCGTTATGCTAGGGGTTAAAGCAACGCATAACGAAAAAACAAATACAAGAAATGCTGCCCAAGTGGCCATGATTTCCAATAGTGCAGCGGCAGCTCTATTCATTTAGTGTGGCGGTTATGCATCTAAAAAAACTGGTCAAATATAAAATGTCTTCACAATTAAATGTCACTAAAACAAAACAAAAAACAGAAACCAAGCTCATTTTCTGAGCAAGTAAGCGCCTACAAGCAATAAATGTGTTTCAGAAGAACGTACCGTTCTTCTGAAACACAAGGACAAGTTGGTAATCCATACTGAAAACTATTGACAGCGCGCAACGACACGAACGACACAGTGTGTGCCTTGTCACGCAGAAAAGGCACACAGCACTTGCCCGTGTATCTTTTCCGTGTCGTTCGTGTCATTTGGCGCTGTCAATAGTTTTCAGTAAACGTGTATTACTGCAGTAAGCAGTAAGATGTCTCAAATAATTGACCAAGAGAATTGTTATCACGCAACCAAAACACAGTATTTACTTTTCTGCCATCGGCGCTTCCTTGCTAAGAACTGTAAAGGAGCCTGGAAAACAAAAGAGGCGTTCCAGCCAACAAAATCCTCAACTTTTTGATATCGATGTCCTCTTCACTCGACGCCGCTCTCTTCAGGTGATCTGCCGTTACTAACGCACAGTCTTCTATCAAAGAATTCATCTGCATAGGAACATGGTTAAAAAATTTGAGTCGGCGATCTCGAAAATAACGCGGCTGCATGCTCCACACTTTCCAGCATTGCACTTACGCCACGGTCGCGTCGAATGCGCGAAGCGGCATGTCAAAGGACGACAAATTATGTCTCGTTATCATATTTGTGAATACAAACGTGGTAACATCATAGCCTAGTCGGGGTTTTACATGTTGGCCGGGCTACTACACTGCGGCGACGCGTAGTTGTCATGGGACATTCGGAAAGCTTCTTTGCAACTTCAGCCATGCATAAAGCGTGCATAAAACATAAAACTACGATAAATTCGCCCAACTACCTATTCCGTTAAAACGAGAGTAGCGTAAAATCCAAAATTTTTAATCCTGAGAGCAAGGCAGCGCTCTTGTCAAATGCGGTGACTGAGGCCCTATAACGTAAAACTATTCCAATCTGTTTTTATTCCGATCCCCTCACGTCAAATTTACGTAACCACCAACGCAAGCATCGGGCACGTAAACAGCAGCGTTTGAAAAGCCCTATCAAACGCGGTCCTCGTTTAGAGGAGGTGTTATTTTTTTTTCTTTCAAAGCTAATAGCATTGCCTACATCGAGCAGATTTTTCTATAGAACTGGCTGAAAAGAGGCGAGGAGCACACTCAAGTGAAGAGGCTTTCAATAGAGCCGAGCCAGCAAAGTGAAAGCAGATATTTGGATGAAGAAAGTGGTGCCGGCGTCTGCGATTGACCCGCTTCCCCTTACTTATCTTGAGGTGGCTGGTCGAAAATCGCGGCGGCGTCCAACGGGAGGTTGGACCCTCAGCAAAGAAGAGTTGGCAAAGTGATGTCGTATACGTGCCGAAAGGGCTCGATAACGTTATACAGACATGAAAAAGTGTTTAATATTCGCAAATGAATTCATGCTTCCCGGCCGCTCCGAGTAGCTAGTGCCAGCGCAATCAGCGGACAGCCATCTTCTATTCCTTTCGGAACGCAGCAGCCTCCAGCTATTCGGAAAAAAATTACTTTTGTTCGGCATATTAATGAGCTTTTAACGCGCACACGTCACTTTGACGCAATAGGTTTTCGTGGTTTTGTGACGTCGCGTGACATAGAAGCGAAGTGCATGGGCGCAGCCTGAAAACGTTTGATCAATGGCAGAGTATTATGGCGAAAAAGGCGTCGAATCAGAAATAATTGCTTTTATTTCGTTCGGGCTAATCATGCATAAACAGTGTGCGCACATCATATCAGATGGGGATTTCGTGACGTCGCGTGAGAGACAAGTGAAGGGGGAGTGGCCCGAAAATTTTTTGACCAATCTTGGGGGACTGATAACAGAATTGGAATAGAAAATTTTGGAATAGCTTTACGTTATAGCACCCCTGATATGTTCAACGCTTTTTTTTACAACTCTTAACAAAGATGGCTTCCTCCCAAAACGTAAAGGGAAATGTAATGTCCCAAGCTCACATGGTAAAACTGTCAGCGAGGCAGTTGGTGCGAATTCGTTGTTACGAACTGCATCACATATTCCTTTCCTTGCGTCCCATCTGTTGAGCAGTTTGTGTGAACGTATACACATTTTATATTTTACTGAAATCAGGATTTATAGATTGACTGTATGATAGTGTATCCATGCATTCGACTGCTTTTAGACGACCCATGCTGCCTATTTTAGCTCGTTCTTACAGCTATTCGCTGCTTGACGGCAATTTATATGTCCACCTTACATAAAACGGTTTGGTTTAAATAGGTTGCAACTGCACTACACTGAAATAACAATAAGGTCAGGTACGGCTGCAAAATATCCAGAGACTTTCGTTTAGAAACGCACAAGGTAGCTACAGCTCCCTGATCTCAGCGAATTTTCAATTTACATTTGAGAACCTGCAAACGATAATTCAACAAATGTGGGACCTTTTTCACGTTTCCAATGGAGAATGCGTGCGCCACCGGCATGCGAATATCCCTCCATCGTTCAAAGGGCACCATGCTCATCATGTTGTCCAGCACGGGGTGGTTGAACTTTACGGTCTGCAAAAGGGAAATTTCAATTAGGAAGCAGGCAATAAACTTGAACTAAATAGCTAAAGTGTTCTAAACTAATGAAGTTCTAAGAAAGGGCGTGAGAAAAACATGGAACGAACTATTCCATGAGATGTCGCCAAAGCCTAGTTGCGCGAGAGAGCAGTTCGAGCGCTTTTTCACTACCTGAAAGCAACAGACTTGAGTGCCCGACTACAGACATCCTAAACCTAAGTTCTCTCTCTCTCTCTTTCACTCCTCATTCCCCTCCCCACGTGTAGGGTAGAAAACTAGACTCAGTCTGGTTAACCTCCCTGCCTTTCCTTCTCTCTCTCCCACTCTCTCTCTCTCTCACGATTTCTGGTCGAGTGATCCTGCGCGATTATTGATATGTATACGGTGGTGCCGGCTAAGCACTGCGAGAGCTTTCGGAAGACTTTGTTTAAGGGTCATGATGAGAGTTATACGGAACGTGCTTTTCCGATAAGTTCCCACGGCACTTCCGGAAGAACACGGGCAGCTTTCGGGACCCATACGTAAGTTTACGAGAGGTTCGTGTTCCGGAGCTGCAAGATCACCAACCAAGTGGAGGGTGCGAGACCCTGCAGCATGAATCTGTATTGGAGACACCCTCCACTTTCAAGGTTGGCTCAGTGAACTCTAAAAATTTTGGCAACTTGCTAAAAAACATTCGTCTCTGCGTCTTCTGGCACTGCGAACACAACCGCGTTTACAGTATGGCAAGGGTGAACAGCGGTGCACTTTTATTTAGCACGTGTAATGGGCCTAATCAACGCCTTTGTTTCTTCCAATGTGGGAGCGTAGTCAATACAGTTGATTGGCTAAAAAAAAACGAAAACAAATCGGCAGACTGACAGGCTGTGACAGCCTGACCACGTTTATACACACCCTTCGGTTGGTAAGCGATGGAAAATCGTTGACTAGGACCTGCTTGACCAGTTCTGCCTCTCCGACAAACAAAACGGCCTTTCCCATTTCGAAGGTGCTACGGATAACAAGAGGTGTGTCAGTAAACATCATAACAATACGATCGAAAATTGCATCCATTTTGTTAAAGAACAATCGCCCTCGGCTACTCGCGACATGACTGGGTTCACGTTTCTGCTGAGCCTATAGGCTCTCGGGAGCAGTTTTTTTGCGTCACCCGTATAAATAAGCACACACAGCACCAAACCATGACGTGATCAAATAATAATAATACTAATTGGCAAGGTTGCACATTTGGAAGTAAACTCACCCGAAAACCCTTCCATATCGTTGGTATCTTTCAGAATCAAGGTGGCACATGGGCTGAAAGTTTGAACAAGCACACCTGTTTACACTTGCGAGCGCATGCTCGTGAGAAATCTTTATCATATATATCCTAAGCCTCTGCCAACTGACTCATTTATGGCAGCCGCCTGACTTCTGTGGTATTTAATCGAACACTAATTGCTGCTTTATGGGAATAGAGCTTAAAAACTACAACAGGTGCCCATTTTTCTGGGTGGGCTTTTTCACCTGCTTTGCTGGAATTACTTTCGCTACCGCTTGACATAAGCATCAAGCAAACCAATTTAAATCCTTTGTATCACTAAAAAATTGTCTTGTTCCGTACAGAAATAAACCTATTGCTTTAAAAAGTGTCATTCATTCATACTGAGGATAAAAAAATATTACACACGCGACTGGAGCTGCACTCTCGACAAATCGCGTAGAGACCGTCCCACCCAGTCCATAATATATGAGTGAGGCATCGCAGTCTGCTCGTATACTATATTTCACACGTACGCATCGGGTACTTATACAGCAAGGCCAATTAACGCCCAATCAATTCTGCATGCCATCAGCACGAGTTGTAGAAAACGATACAGCTATACGCACCTCTTAGTGCAAAGGCACTACTGTTCAGGGGTAAATTTCTACGCGCTAAACTCTAAGTGCCATATGCTTACCCTGAGAAACAATTTCAAACTGGCGCCAAACGGAAAGGAAAATGGTTCCGACACGACATTCTGGTTTTTCCAGTAGTTTCGATTCCATGACACGTACCTGCAAAGTTCAAATACGAGATGAAGGCTACTGACGATTACTCGTTAGTTACTCGAGACAGTGGTCGAGCAGGGAACGTCGTTTGAGCCAGCGTTTAGACAAGGTACTTGCCTCCATCAGGCCTTGTCTTCATTGCTCTGATGAAGTCTGCTTGCCGAAACGTTGGCTTCAACGACATTCCTTGTTCTACCTCTGCTGTTCAGTTCGAACCTACATCTTTTTGTGAACTTCTGCATTGTTTGGACTTCATAACCCAATCCCCTAAAGGTCGACAAAGGGGTGATCAGCCTCGCTTCACGTGTTTAGCAAAGCTGCAGGTATGTCTCCAAACATGCATTTTCATTATATGCCGATGTTATATCATTTACATTGGAGAGGAGAGAAGTTTGTTGGGAACATATAAAAATAAAGTATTGCAAATTTCCTCGTCTGTATACGTTCATGCGAACGCGTGTACACAAATAAGTGCGTGAAGCAATCTATTCAGCACTTCAAGTAAAGAATATCTCATTACCAAAGTTAGCAAGTGTTTCGCAAAGGACGGTGTTGCTCCCAAGTACCAAATGTCACACATATAAGAGGTGGCTGTAAAAATGGGCCGCTGCTCCCACGTAAAGGTGGATGCTTGAATGACCGTTCTTGTAAGTGTATGCTTATCATGGTAGATCTAGTTGTGAAATGAGCTCTGAAACATTTACCTTTATAGACGCCAGAGTGAACGTAATCAGGAACGACAAGTGTTACTTGTAACATTGCTTGAGTAGTCTGAGTTTACATGGAAATACTTTTTACAAAATTGTCATGGTAGATTTACTCAACATTCTTTTTATATAATGCATACGCGACGACCCTAAATTGAAACACATATACCGCGTTAAGTGATTGAGGTTGAATAAAGTCGTTATTTGTAAACTTCCTTTGTGTCCGGAATTTAGGTGAATTATTGTGTTATAACAATCAACCTGTCGACATAAAGTACATGGACACAGAACACGCCTTTGTGTCGCGCGTTCTTAATGGACGTTCGCTGCTGTCCTTTCTCAAGTGTTTCTTCATGCTTCTCTGTCTAGTGAGTCTTACAGAATGACCAAGAAGTGTCACCAGCGTGAAACGAAACAGGGCGAACGGCAGGTATTCAGTGACTGACAACTAGGCAGCCGATTGCACAAGTGGCACCTTCGCACCGGGTTCTGCACTGCTCCTACATGCTCATCAATCAAACGGCTCACTTAGTCTACCTACAATTGGGCCGTTATGTATGTCTGAATGATTCCCAATGCTGTTCGCAAGCGCAATAAAAAAACTTGCAAGTTCAACTGATGTTGCTACTAAAAAAGGCCGGAGCTAACGAATCCAACAATTTATAGAGGAATAAAGGAGTCCCGATCGGGATCGATGTCTACCTAACGTGTGCCACGTGACTGGGGTACATAAGACGACATTAATTTCATAATTTGATGGCTTGATCATGTCGCACGCATCGCGATGGCGTGTCACTGGCTCGTTTCAATGCAGTGAACAAAAGTCCTCTAGCACTCAACCTGAAATCTGTTCAGACAATCTGGAATTCTTGAGTTGATGTTCGCGCGACCGTGCACACGCATACTATAGTATTACTTCATTGCCGCATGGAAATAAGGGTGAGAGAGGCAAGTATAAAGATTGAACTGGAGTTTATGAGAATCTAGCTTAAATTTATCTCTACACCGCATGAGATTTACCTATGTAGCACCCTCTGTCGGTAAAATCAGCAGGCGCGCACATTCGCCAGCATTTGAAAACGAATAAAATAAAGTTACGTGATCTGTGACGTGCCCACGAGCACGGTACGGCTGAAAAAACGCTTTCAGGCAACGCTTTACTACATAAATAACGTTCCTCTTGCAGCAGACAACTATTACAAATATCTGGGTGTCCATATGACGCCAAACCCAATTCACCTCGAGTACGTTATTAACATTGACCGTATGTTAGGGTATCTGCTCTGTAACTTTTCTAGAGCTCCATCTGATCTAAAACCCCTATTGCATAAAACTTTAATACAGCCTAAATTAGAATATGCTGCATCCGTGTGGGATACCAGACATGGTAATCTAATTACCGCCTTAAAACTTGTTCCAAATAACACTTTTCATTTTATCTTTTCTAATTATCATAGAACCGCGAGCATCGCCCCGATGGAATTTAATCTTGACCTTGGGTTTCCGTCTTTTCGCCGCAAGATTGCACGTTTAGCACTTTTCACAGGCTTTATAAGCATCCTACTTTACATGCACAGCTCTCTAAAAGACCACATTATGTATTGCATCGTACTGATTACTGTCATAAAGTTAGGACTGATGTATGTCACACAAGCCATTTCTTTTTTTCAGCCTTTTCTGCCTCGCATGTCTATATACTGAGACCACCTTGCTGCTGATATTGTGACTATAAGTGATAACGCTCTTTTTGGTGAAACTTTAACAAACATTGTATAACTAAAGAGGTTTTGCATTTTTCTGCTTGTTTTTCATGGCACATGAAATACTGTGTAGTAAGAAACTTTTGTATTTCACATTGTTGTTTTTTTTTTCTTTGTTCTTTTATTACTGCATTTGTTGTTTACTATGTGCCAAATATTGTATCACTACCCCTCTATAATGCCTCTGGCACTGAGGGTATGACAAGTAAACCAATGCATAAAAATAAACCAAACAGATTGACGTCTTTTACTGTTGTGCCCTCCTTACACGTATAATGTTTAAGTTCCTTAAAACAAAGAGGTGGTCTGCCAAATTCGCACAAATACCTACTGCTATGCTATAAGTGCTCGTATCGATTTTTGCGCAATAGAGGGCATTTACGAAAAAGATGCAGACTTATGACGGTGCACTATTCCCGGTATATAGCTTCTCCTCTCGAACTCGCGAATGAAGCGTTTATGTGAAAAATACAAACGCTGCTAACAGTGACAGCTGCCTTAAGCTCTCCTGAATTAGATTATACCGGGCTCACCCGGAGCCTGATTACATTCGTACAGCTCCAAGTGTTCTTAACCCTTTCAGATGCCACTTTATCCCGTTGATTGAAAAGTTGCTTTCACCACATCTCTTGCATCTTCAGGATCGTAGAAAGTGTACAGCTACAGAAAATATTAAGAATTTTCAATTGTTTAGCGAATTTTGTCAAGTTTACAAAATTTCAACTCCATGCGAAAACTCACTACAGGAACACAAAATATGACAACATGTATTATTTCGTGTTTTGAAAAGCTTGAAAAGCCCTTATCAGCCACTTGAAAATTATGCCTGGTGCATGACATTGTAAAAAACAATCAAAGAAGTGAACCCGCTACATACAACATACTGACACAGAGTAAAAACACCCAGCCGTCTACCTTCCCACCCACTTTGGTAAAGCATTCTGCACGTTATTCAAAATTGCAGCACAGTTCCAATAATAAGTGTTTCAAGATGTATAAAACACATTTTAAATACCATTACTTTCATCAATGCTTTTGCTATTGATGCACTCTCCTGCTGTGCACAATTGTGTAGACAGCGTCTCAAAGAGTTAACATTTAGGCAAACAAAGGTGTGCACTCACAGGTAAATCAGAACACAAACTGTCCCCGCTAGGACCGCCCATTCCGTCAGTCCGAGGAACAACTCCATACGGCAACCGCTGATACACTTGAGCTTCAGCAGTGGGCCTGTAGGCGGGTTGACAAGGCTTCTCGCGGCAGTGGGTGCCTCGTCCCCTCGGTCGAAGGGCGCTAACGTCTGCACTCAGCAGCGGTGCGTCCACATAGCTTCAGGAGCAACGTTTCTTGATCACTCCTTTGCCGCACACACTAAATCTACTACGTATCCATTCTGCACCACCCACGTCGCAACTGAGTTGTACGGGCAAATTCCTTTCTGAAGTGAACGACGCGGGCTGTTGCTATCTACAGCGAGCGAAAAAAAAAAACGGAAGAGAGAGGATAGAAGGGAGACGACACTCGGCCGGCCTCGCCCTCGTTTCATGGCCGCGAGGCAGCTAAGTTGCGTCGTTTCGATGCCATTATATACGCCGGAGCGACGGCACACTAAGCGACACATATCAAACGTTGCGCATCGAGCATTGAAACTGTTTCGGACGCCGTGACAATCTTGCGGCACCGGAATAACACGTTAACGCAGCATTAGTGTATTTATATAAGCGGACTTAAATATTTTGCTGTTTTAGTGACAGTTTTTGTGAGCTGGCTTTAGTGTATTTTTGTTATTCCACTTTTAAGTTTGAGCGTGTTTGACCTAATTATGAGGGTTAACACAGAGCTAGTAGCGTGTTTAAGGCGATTTTTCTGTTCCTGTTGCATTCTATTATAGGCAGTTCCATTAGAAAAGGAGCGGCAATCCTACTTCAGGGCACAGACATCTCCTAAGTACCGCATAATAAGAAAGGAAATTTTCATTTATATGAATACTGTAGTCCACCAAACTAATGGAGTAATCATTCCCTACGATACCTGTCTGAAAAGGAGATGAAAAAACTGGAGTGTTACAATGCGATGCAAAAGGCGTGCAGATAGCGACGCAAAAAGCTACATTATTTCAAAGCTAGAAAAGAGGCGACTGAAATACGCGTTAGAAACTGGACAAAGTGGACATTATGCATACATCCCGCATCGATATAAGGCGCAGTTGTAGCCACCTGAGAACTGGCTACTGCCGCTCCATGACGGCGAAGGACATATAGAACCGGTTGTGCAGCGCTCGGCTGCCCTTCCATTAGGAGCAAACAGCAATCGGGCAAAAAAAAAATTAAAAAAAATGGCGAGGAGATGCGAGCCGCAAAGATACTTAATGCAAGTAACGGAAGCGCAGACAGAGAAGAGGGAGAGAGGGCAGAGGAAGAGCAAACGACTGCTTAACACTCGCCCTTGAGCTCATTGCCCGCACGCGAACACGCTGCGCAGGGGGGCGTGCTTGTTGACGAGCGACCATTATGGGCTCACGTCGCTCTCTGGCGTCGAAGTGACCAACACGACTTTCTTTTTTTTTTTGTCAGGCGTCAGCTTCTTTCGAACGGAAAATACAAGGTCGCGCACGGTAGCATCGGTATGTTGTCAGGTGGATCATAAGCTGCGCTTACACGAACCTGACAAGATCGGGTCGAGTTGGCGTGTCGGGCCGAAAACCGGTCGCTGACACCATGTAAACGTTAGCAGGTCGGGCCGAGCTATCATCGATGCTAGTTCTGCCCACCCGCCTGTAAAGGATGGGTTGAAGATGCACGTAAACGTGGTCACGTCGGGCTGAGTCAGGTCGAACTTCTGATTCGACTCGTTCACTTTGATTTCGTATCAACGAAACAATGAAAGCCGCTGCCACCGAGTTTCCCGAAAGCTTCATATCTTCAGAGGCTAATACCGCGCTCTCACGACATGAAACATGTATGTGTATGCAAACGAAGAACACGGAGTAGCGGTGATAAAAAAGGTGCATGCACCACATACGATTCCATGTTTTCGAAAGCACCACCCTCTCCCCCCCCCTCTCCATCGCCCAGAGAAAGGAAAAGAAAGAGAAGCACGGAGAAATATATGTCGACTTCATTCACAGAAGTTCAGTTTAGCCAAGCATGATGAATGCTGTAGCATAATCTAGCAGAGGATAAAACTACGTGGCAGAGAAATACGCTCGGGGATATTGTAATCCTAGACTGTTACAGCGTCCTAGCAGTACATATCAGGTGTAGGGCTATAACTCATCTATATGAGCAAAGTAGAAGAAATGTATTTCTGCTCATTAAGTTGATTGCGGTAAAATGTAAGCATTATGAGGATCACTGGTTTCTCGGGCTACGACTACCCCATATAATGTGATACAGACAGTGAGAGCGCCTTTTTCAACCTACTGTTTGTGAATGCTTTTAGTTTCTTGATACGATAACACATTATGAAATATTTTTATTGTACTCGACCGCTCACTGACTCTATACTTGTTGTGGTTCGATAGCTTCTCACGCTTTAATTATATTCCAAATAAGAATGCACTTGAAGTGAATTGAAATTAGTACATAAAATTCGGGCAATACGAGTCGTTATAACTGTATACGCATTTTGGGCATTGGATGTTTCTCAAGGCGCATATTCAACACGTTGCACGGTTACCTTCCCATCATCTTGTCTCTTTACTAGGAGAAAGACCACAGGCGAGTTTCAGTGATATAACTGCTCGAAATTGTCTTCAAACTACTTAGATGCCGGCAGCAAGACCATCCTCGCTTTTATGGCGTCTGCGCCGAACTGAAGTGCAGCGAACTATACCGAGTACCACGAATAAATCTAAGATGTCATCGATGGCCCTCAAATAGGCCATAGTGCGACTGTCATATGAGGTTCACAATGGCTGCCTACATGTTTACACAGATGGCTCAGTCACGACTACGAGTTCAGCTGCCGTGGTGGAGGTTTCCGACAAGATGTGTGAAAATACAGCTCAGAACGTCTCACCTAACATCAACAACACCTGTTGAACTGGTAGCCCTCCATGCAGTTCTCTATATCATTATTGAGTAGCCACCCCATCCGTGGCTAATGATAATTCTGTGATTCCAAAGCCCAGGTTTTACCCTCCAGGTTTTACCCTCGGCTCTACGTCACGGATCACATGAGCAGCTCGTCGTCGAAATCCGTCAAGTCCACCATAGAGCAATTGACAAAGAACGCCCGATAATATTTCGGTGTTTGCCTAGTCACTGCGGCATCCACGTAAACGATCAAGCGGACGCATCTGCTCGATCTGTCGCTCTATTTAACAGGCGCGAAAGCGACGCACATATTGATCGACACATGCAAAGCCCTTAGACTGTGTCGTCATTGTCGCGCCTATTACGTATATATACAATACCAACATGCCCAAATTTCCATCCCAATGTCCGATCTTCCCATAACGACGTTAGCTATGTTTCCATCGAGATGCACGCAGCAAAAAAAAAAATTGTTCGCGCGCTGGCACGTCACCTAACATTGGACCAGTGGACTTATCCGAATCTACAAGCACACGTCTTCGTACATTGAACGCTAAGTTACAACTTCGTATTCTGTCCGACCTCTCACGACGTGATTCCAACCTTTTAGCCCGTCTATGACTTGGAGTAGCATTTTCAAATGCGTATACACTTTTCTCATTGCGATTGTCAATAGCCCTCTTTGTGAATTTCGCAGCAGCAGTGAAGCGTTCGCGCACATTCTCGGCGAATGGCCTCGCTTCAACCAGCAAGGAGCGACACTCACAGCGCTGTCAGCGAGCGCCCACTCACAGAAAATAAAAATTCTTGAACACTGACCCATCCGGACGGCAGCGCAAGTCGCTTGCGCTGCTACGTTTCCTAGAAACACCGGGTTGTGCGACAAATTGTGGCTGTGCACTGTGGGATGCTTTATTTCTCAGTAGGACATGCACATACTGTGTATGACTGTGTGGCGCCGTCACAGACTGTGTGACAGCGCCAACATAGACAGTTCTGCATCGTTCATTTCATTCCTTCGCTTGCTTCCTTTTCTCTGTTCTTTCTTTCCTACATGCCCCCATTCCCCTTCCCCAGTAGAGTAGCAAACCAACGATATCTGCTGGTTAACAGCCTTCTCTTTCCACTGATTTTACTCGCTCTCCCTCTTGCGTGCAGGATCAGACAGCTCGGTGATACATCTGAATGGTTTATTTTCACAACGACGGAATGGAGTATGCACGGTCGCACATTTCACAAGATAGTGCGATAACATAGAGCACCATAAATGTAAGGGAAAACACATTATTCGCAAGCAGTCGACCCATCTGCAGCGATGCTCTTTTGATTGCCCTTGTTTCCACTGAGATGAAGGCGAGACGAACAAAACACCAGCCTGTCTCGCTACGGACGTCTCCTGATTCCCAGCGTGACATCCTCAGCCGTCAGAGGCCTGAACCCATTTTGGAACACCAGAGGAACCTGAAAACAAGAACAGTCTTTCATTTAAAACAAATCATTGCTTCTGATTACTGAACTGCAACCATTGTAGAAAGCAAATATATCTATGTCCTCGTAGATATCTATGCTTGTGGAGCACGCGCACAATAATTGCGAAGCCATGTATCATAATCGCTACATAATAATTACGGGGGTGACAGCAAAAAGTGATGATAAAACGGCTGAAAAACTACAATACAATAGGGGGTGATTAAAATATCAGCTCAAATGCTGATATTCAGATTTGCTCAGATTTTCACTTTTCACGCCAACTCACATTTCATAGCTGAAAGACACACAAGAAAACAAAATAAGGAAAGCTTTATGCTTCATGCTAGCCGGAATTACGGTGCGTTGAAGATAAATCTCGTTGAGACAGAGAGAGATATGTTCTGTTATTAAAACTGGAGTGGTTTCTTTGGTGGTACATCTATAACGTGCAGGCTATTCCAGATGAATGCGATCATAAATGAAGAGATAAAATCACGTTGATGAAATTCCGGCATATGTGGCCGTTAGTGCGGCCGTTGGGGTCGTATATACGGACAGCGTTCCCGACTGATTTCTCTGACAGAACGTGACAGAGCTGGGTGTCACCGAATCACGCGGCGCATATTGGCGCCGTAGATGGAGTTTTCGACACGCGATTAGTTACAACTGGCAAACCTCATTCTTGGCTCGCACAATAAGTCGGCGATTTGGTCTACCGTGTATGAACTGACCTACACGCAAGCTGCATACATGTAAGGTGCTCAAGTTGGTGTTATGCTTGCGTGAGGTATATCAACAAAAAAAAACTGCATACAAATATCGAGAATGTTTCAGAGTGTTTCACTATGTCGTGCTGACGGTCCAGAATTCTCAACGAAAGACAATAATGAAATTTTACGGCACTGTTATTCCAGCAGGTAGTTTCTAATATAAAGGAACAAAGAGGCGGTGCTTACTTTGGTCTTTTCAGTCCGCACCACTTGCACATTGCGAATTGTGTGAAAGATGGACAGCTTCATCGCCTGCAGGGTGAAGCTTATGCCAATACAATTTCGTGGTCCAGCACCGAAGGGCAAGTAAGTGTACGGCTGAATAGAACCCACGTTCTCGTCGTTGAACCTGCAACAACATCCACATAGAAGCTCTATGCGACGACTGGTCGTGCATGATTATGGCTGTTAAATATTTCAGCTGTTAAAAATCAAGTGCAGGAAGCGAAAATTTGTTTCTTTTTTTAGTTATTCCCAGCGACGTTTATTGCAGCGTGCAGCCTTCGACTAAGAACAACACACGAAAGAAGTGAGACCACGTAACGCTGTGTGCTCCCCTCCGATTGCACGCTCTTTTGCTCATAGTCTTTGACTGAAAAATGCAATAGTCATGCGTATTAAGTTATATGCGCGTGCAGGTTTATGTGCTCAGCTCACGATAATATTAAAGCAACTTTTACCAGAACCAGGCACAAGATTTACCTCCAAGAAAAGTACCGTCATCGGGAAATAGCGTTACAAGTAATGACTCTGACCAGCATGTAGCGTAGATGACCGTCACACGGTCATGACGTCACGCCAGACTGATGCCAGATAGTCTGGGCTCTTACTCGTAGTCTGAATTCTGCTTCTTGTAACGCATCCTTCACTTCAGAATACACTAATTCATACTTTATCCTCCCACTCCCTGTCCCTCTTTACAGCGAAAACATATTCGCTCATTAAAACATCTCCCGGATCAATGAGGAAGGTTTTCTTTATTTTCAATCATTAACCTGCGTACAACAGTTACTACGAGATCAACATACTTCTTCGCAGAGGTGACGATACACACAGCCACAGCTGCGGCTGGAGATACCAGCACCGCGCCTGGCCCTCTACAGGCAAGACATGAGACTATGGCTGAGAGCAGAAACACAAAGAAGTTTCGCAGTGCAGAGGAAAGAAACATTTACAACAGCTTGTGGTCCTTCGTGACCTCTGTTCACCAAATGGCACAATAACATGCATGATAAGTTTGAAAGGGACTCTGATTATGCAAAAGTGTCTCTTAACCTTTCTGGGTCAAAGGTGAACGGCTCGGGAAAGTACTGCGGGTCGTGCTGCATGGCATAGACGGGAACTGCGACGATGTCACTTTTTGTCACTTTCACTCCGGTGTCTCCGATAATGTAGTCTTCACAAGGCGATCGCTCCAGTCTGCAATGAAGAAGCAACAACCATATCGGAATATGCTCGTCAATGACAGTGATTTTAGTCGTCAACGAACCCTTTTTCTTTGTTTGCTCGTTTGTTTGTTTCTTTGTGAATTTAAGGAATGTGTGGCGAATGGTACAACATATCTAAATAGTGCTACAGATACTATTTTCATTTTCTTTCCATCTGAAAAGGGCAGCGATCTCAACTATGCATGATCTCTTCTAGTAGGACTTTCTCAGAATTTGTCTCAGAGTGGATTGAGTCAAGCAGATATCAGAGTTAAATAATGGACAGCAATATTACCGCGATACCGGCGGGTGCAAGCGCAGAGTCTCCGAGACAACGCAGTGAAGATACTTCAGCTTCGTGATCGCATCCAGGCTAGGGCGATCCCCCTGGGAAGGAGTAATACAGCGCACATATTTGAGAAAAAAAAACACACTAAAAGCAGCAGGTTTGTATGCATTCCTGGAACACAAATATTTTTTTTTATAATGATTCCTGTGAGTACGACGAACGTCTGTCTAGATGATAAGGGTTGTTACTGTCACAGGCGTCATTTCCGATTTCTGGGCGTAATGATTCACGAACCAAACCTGCGACGTGCTCTCATAGTTATCAACTGTCGCTTCACTATAACCTGCTGCTGCAGGGTTCTTGCATTACTGTTACGTTTTATTACGCATTATTTATGTTGTAAACGTACCACGGAGTACTGTATCACATTTCTATTTATGCTTGCGGGCAAACGTCCCGGGTGGACACGCGCGTGCCATTTACATATAACCTTATAGTGCCCGTACATAATCGGTCTGTTACGCCCTCCAGTCTTAATAGTTTTTGTTTGATTGTCACGCACAGTTGTAGACATTAATGTACGTTTTAAATGCAGATTTTCTGTAAAACTGGCTTAGTGAGTGCGTTCATGCTATAAGAAAAACGTGCTTGTTTGTGTCTGTTTTCTTTTCTACGTCCTCGTGTTTTTTGCGCTACAAGAACAACCTCAAAACGTAGAAAGTCGTGTCAAGGCCACCCTTGATTAATACAGAGAGAATAAACCTCACTATCTCGTGCTATTTAACCGATTATCACTTGCACTAACGTTTTGCCCACAACAGTTTGAGTATACAATGCTTTCTGGCATACACATCTAACCACGCTTACGGCAATAACGAAATCAATGTCAAACTGCTTCACATACATGGACCATACAACATTCATCGACTTCTTTCCTCAGCCTATCTTGTACTTCCGGATGAATGGCCAGCAGGTAAAGGGCACAGGCTATTGAGGTCGAAGCCTTCTGTTGACCGGCCAGGAAGAACAGTATACATTGCGCCATGGCTTCGTCTTCCGTTAACTCTGCAAGAACAAGGTAGCCTTATATACATCCGTGCATCCGATATAGACAGTTGGTGCCAAGGTTTCGCTACTCATAGAACACTGCAAGCTTGCATACACATTTGTCTAGCGAGCATTTTCTTGTGATATTGTTTTGAAACATCCCTACGAAGATCAAGTGAGGATACAGAATCTTTGGTTAAAACTGCAAAGACGTTTTTCGTGACCTAACATCATAGTGCAAAAATACAAAAGAAAGAAAGAAAGAAAGAAAGAAAGAAAGAAAGAAAGAAAGAAAGAAAGAAAGAAAGAAAGAAAGAAAGAAAGAAAGAAAGAAAGAAAGAAAGAAAGAAAGAAAGAAAGAAAGAAAGAAAGAAAACGAAGCGCCAAGGAAACAGTGCTTGTAATATCTGTGCTCACCATGAGAAATGTACGCATACGGAACAAGTAGTAACACCTAAATCTATAATCGTCCTTTACACGTGAACTCTTGTCGACCGAACATCGCATTTCTCACTATGACTAAGCTTTAACGGGTCTTTCATCCTCTGTAAGTTATTTTCTCATGAATTATTCTATGAATTATAGTTACCCTAGCTAAGTGTAGACAAGGGTTTCAATTAATTATTGTCATCATACCTAACCGCAATTGAGCGTTCACAAATATTTCAACAATCAGCACATAAATTTTCACTGCCATTTGCAGAGATTGCCCCTTGCGGAGTAAATGCGAACGTAATGACTCTGACAGACTATTGTCATTAGAAATGCAAGTCAGCAGAATAAGGTGCAGCTAAACATATAATAAGAAATTCCCATACTTATTTCCAAGGATGATGGATCATCTGCCTTGATATCAGAACTGATGTCGAACAGCCGATGATCCCTTTCAAAAGCTTTTTCTTGATCCGCGTGAAGTTGTCCTGTCTTTCCGTCAATCAGCAATTGCAGAAAGTTTTCATGGTCCTGAACATGGAATACGCGAGAATAGACAAAATGAAGATAATCAATTACAGTTAAAGATGCGCGTTAAAGCGTTCTCACCATTTTGGCGTCTCTATTGGCTTTCATTGTGTTCTGGCAAAGATTTCTGAAGAAAGCGATTACGTCTGGCTTCATTGGCGCGATGCGAAGCCTTTTTGCCATGGCTGGAAAAACAACTGGATAGCAAGAAGAGAAAAATTCTATTTAATTGCCCTGTAGAATAAATTTTCCACAGCTTTCTCGGCAGTGCACCGCGTCGCAATGGAATGAGCCACATTTAAGAAATACGCGACTGTACTCCCTTGATCCCACACTAAGCCTTGAGCGCCATCACAGCTTCGCCGTAGAGACGCCACGCTTTTATATCGACTTTGGTTGAGCGTTGCCTTTACCAAAGCCTATGCATTCCGCATAGGGATGACCGACAGCCCAACCTGTGACCACTTCGGCGATGAAGAATCAATTGGCCATATTCTGTGCGCCTGCCCGCAGTACAGTCCACAGAGGGCATGTCTTCGCCACGAACTTGACCAACTGGACGACCAACCGCTATCCGAAAAAAAGAATTCTACAACATCGAAAGGACCTACCGTCACACAAGAAGGCCGTGCAAGCGCTATTGCGCTTTTTGCGATCTACCGGCCTGTGTGAACGACTTTAACTTGAACGCCTTTTGTGTGTGTGTCTCCATGTATGCGTATGTTTTTCTTTCTTTAGCGTTTTCCTCTCTGTCATCTTTCTAACCCCTATCCCCCATCCCCAGTGTAGGGTAGCAAACCGGAGACTCATATCTGGTTAACCTCCCTGCTTTTCCTCTTCATTCTCTCTCTCTCTTGCCACAGCATGATTCTGGTATGTACGTTCTCTAGAACAACTATCGAACTGGTTATACTGTCTCCTTCAGGACTGCCCAGGGCGTTATAATATTGTGCTGTGCACAACAGGAAGCGTAATGTCATAGTGATCCCTAGATTCAAGATACGGTAGTCAAAAGTCTGCGGTTGTAGATTCGTGTGCCTTCCCTTGAACAATAAAACAACCACGCCACTCACGGATCAAGTGTAGAGAGGGGGGGGGGCAGCACTTGGAACAGTTTGAACCTTTACTGATAAGTACGCTTCAAAATTTAATCCTACTGTGCGCTGTAGCACAACACTCTGTTTTTCGCTAAACACTAAAATTCTTGATTGAAATCTACAGAAACGGCTACAACGTTAAAAATATGTGAGAACTGTGAAAAGCGAGAACTTAAGAAAATAAAATTACTTTTCTGAACGCGGCGATAACTCAAGCCAAGAGAAAATGGAGACGTGCGCGACAAACAGTGCATGCGTGCTTGCGTGCGTGCGTGCGTGCGTGCGTGCGTGCGTGCGTGCGTGTGTGTGGGGGGGGGGGGGAAGCGAAGACAAAAACTAGGTGTGTGTGCGTTCCGGATACCCTCCCTGCACTTATGCAGGGCCTGTTGGATGAAGGGAAGGTGGCGATGGAGGTTTCAGTTCTGGGCCGTCAGCACGTCGGACAGTATTGGTGCCGAATGAGACATTAAAGCAGCTGTTCACAGTATGGCAAAGATTTTTTTTAAAAGACCAAGTACCGACTCACCCATCACAAACAAGCGTGGGGTGAAGCGTTGAGAAAGGACTTGCTTTGACTGGGTGACAAACTCGTTTGTTGGGTCCGAATGAGAATCCAGCTTCATGCCGAAGGCACATTTCGCGATCAGATCCAACGCGTAGTCCCACAATAGCCTGCATTTGATATGTCAAAATTAAACATAATAACCATTAACTTGTGAAAATGAACTATATAGGCCATGCATGCGTGGCATCGAACTCCGTGCAGCACTTTGATTGCATCTCTTTTAATATATAGTAGAATACATTTGAAGCTCTAGTGATGATGTACTCACGGTACACCCAGTAAGCGAATGCAGCCATCTCACACAAAAAACTGATACTTCACTGCAGATATCACATTAGCTAATTTCAGAAAATTCTTCAACGTAGTCATTAGGAATTCCGAATTTACTCTTTTCGTGAAACATTTACTCGGGCCTAACGCAGATGCCCCCAAAAAAAGTAAAGGCAGAACGCTACCCTGGCTCCTATATCGAACCGATTGAGCGAAGCGTGGCGGTGCGCCCGCTTGGCTCAATCACGCGGACGCAGAAGCTTCATGCGGCCACGCATGAGCCATCGATACCCGGACAGCACGGCGGCGGCGGCGGTGCCAAAGCGCCTAAAGTGTCCATATAAATTCCTAGAGTGTGCGCATAAACCCAGAGCATGTTAGGAAGAAATGGCTTGTCGATTCAGAATCGTTACAGATATGGCATCAGACCACAGAAGACGGCAGCAGACCAACATGTTCATTCGTAAATAGCAAGATAGTAGGGACCCTTACTGTTTCACATCGATGTCCTCTTCTTTAGACGCTGCTTTCTTAAGGTACTCCGTTGTCGTTAAAGCGCAGTCCTCAATCAAGCCATTCATCTGTATGTATTGAAGAGCAAAAATGGAACAAAAGAAAGGTATTGAAGTTTACCACGCCTGCTTGGAACTCATACACGTATATGTTGCTTAAACGTAAATAAGATTGGGCGGAGGTGATTGCATCGCGTTTGAAAACCCCGAAATAATCACCCTAATGAGTTTGTGACGGTTTCCTATGTGTATTTTTTTCATATAGAACAAGCCAAATACGCTGACAACGTTTATTTTCGTAATGTCAGAGTGATGTCATCAGCACCACAGTTACGGGAAAGGAAAATTCTATAGGCGTCCCTGTTCTCCAGTGACAATCAGCAGTTTCATACACATGAGCGACGCAAATAGAGCTCCGAAAAAATATACCCGGCTAAACGGAGAAATCTTTTTTTCCAGCAACCACTGCGTCGATTATGATAAGGCTTGTCGCATTCAAAATAAGTTAAAATCTGGTAATGGTGGCAAACACATTTACAATTTACTTCATACATACTTTTTTTAACTTTTGAAAGTTGCGAAATTTCAAAACACTGATCTCGAGTTTACAAATCTGTAACATAACAATAAAAAACTATATCGCAGTTCTGTAGACTGCATCTGATAACACACCCAACGCGTACGAAATTGGTGCAATTACGTCTGTCTGACATATACCACTATCTTGTGAGTCAAACTATTGCAAACCTCTCGTGAATGTTGTAACAATCTCACGAGAGCTGCGAATTCATACATCCCATTTGTCTGCTTGAGATCCTCTAACAGATACAGCTTACAGAACTGCGGTGTCAGTGCAGCCGTACACATATGTAAACGTCGTCCATCTTTATTTTTTTTATAAGTAGTAGTGATTTTTTGTTATTCTTGTGAAAAAGATCGCAATTCTAAATCGACCTTCTGTTTCTTAGAGTTCCTAAATTTAAATTTTCTCTCAAATTCAATATACTTCATTCAAATCGGTCCAGCGGTGGTCTAAAATACTTATTTTTGCGTTTATTTCCTTGTATTTGAATAGAGAAACGGAGTTGGCCCCTAGCTAAAGCTTCGTCTTAAGAACATCCGCTTAAATTGAGAACAGTAAAGTGTGAAAATCGAAATATCTCACTTTTCGCAGCACATTAGTTGAGAACGCCGGCGCCGAACCCAAGCGAACTTTTCGCCACACTTCCACTGGGGCCATGCTCATCATATTGTCCAGGAGCGGTTCATTGATACTCAGCGTCTGTAACAAGACAGAATTGAAAGAGGCAGGGCAAAAACTCAGAAAATAGACATTCACTAAATAGCTGTAAATACGACCGTATACGATTCTCGCTATCTTAGCTGTATTTCCTTTCTTTATTATTGTTCGCACGAGACGTGCGTGCTGCAATAATTGGACGCGCCAATAAACGCAATTCAGCAGAAAAATAGACTCGTGAAAATACCTTCGCTACGTTTACTCTCGCGTCGATCGCAACGTAATCATTCGACAAAATAGGCGGCCGAAGCACGAAATGAACGAGCGTCACTGTTTCCGTGAGTGCAGTTGAGTGCAGTTGAGTACACAGATATGTAAACACGGCTAAATAAGTGCGTGAAGTTGAAGCAATATAAAAACATTACCTCTGATCTCAAACCGTGCATGTTACTTTAAACTCGATCGAGGCACGTTGTGCTGCACAACTTTTTAAGATGAGTTTGAATCTTTGGTATAGCAAACATTCGCGCCAGCATTCTCGATTTTTACGTACCCTTCGGTTAGGCAGGGACGAGAAGTCGTCGACTAGCACCTGCTTCACCAGCTTTGGGTCCGCTACGAACAGGATGGGCTTCCCCATTTCGAAAGCACTGGGCGTTATCAAAAAATGCAAGGAAAAAGCATTGCCGTCAGCATACGTGATACTGAAATTAGAACATTCATCGCCTCCTATTATTTAGATTTTCTTTTTATCTATTCGTTCGGGTTACGCCATGATTCTTTATATTTTGCTACTAACTTCAACCACTTGTTTGTGACACTGCAACCCCTTACGGCATCGCGAAATTCGGAGTAATTTCGTTCATGGCAAGAAAGAATGTATAATAACACATCTTCTTGGGCAAGTTGGTGCGATTTGGAAAACCATCCTTTTTAGAGCGCTAAAAAGACACACGCAAGGGAGAGACACACAGATACACTGGCGGACTGTGTGTCTGTGTGTCTCTCCCTGGAGAATATATAAGCTTTTCGCGACATATTCTGTCTTATGTACGGGCAACCACCATGCGAAACAGAAAACACACTTACCCAAAAAGGTTTCCGTACTTTTTGTACCTAGCAAAATCGAGCTCGTGCACTGGCTGCAAAATAAAGCAAATTCAGAACTCAATTGCACTGTTGCTGTCCTGCTCGGCATTCTTCTGTAACTCAATACATGAACGTGTCAAGGGAAATAACAAAGAACTTGCGAAAATCCTATCTACGTATGCTTTTTAATATCATACCTGAAAGCACATTCACCACGTATTCATGCTCTCATGCTTACTTTCAAGTGTTGCAACGGAACCTTGTCATGTCACGTTGAACTAACATCTCTATTCTTTCTGTCCGATCGTTTCATCATAAAGCAATGCACCTATGTTTTAGCAGCGGGCTCGCATATTTTCTATGACGTACGGCTTCCTTCCTGCTGAGATTCAACTGTGAATGGGCTGTGCGAAGGTGCATATATTCACATCCTACTGCATGCCCTCATCGGCAATCATCATACCCCTTTTTTTCTACCCTCCTCTGCCCTTTGAGCAAAGCATAGCAAGCTGCAGGACTTTTACCTCAGGCTGTCCCCCTCGGCTCTCCCTCAAATAATTCTCTCTCTCTCTTTATATATATATATATATATATATATATATATATATATATATATATATATATATATATATATATATATATATATATATATATATATATATATATATATATATATATAATGAGAAGCCAACAAACACTGACACCAAGTACAACATAGGGGAAATTGCATGTGCTTAATAAATGAAATAAAGTAATGATAAATTAATGGAAATTAAAGTGGATGAAAAAACAACTTGCCGCAGGTGGGAACCGAACCCACAACCTTCGCATGTCGCGTGCGATGCTCTACCAAATCACGTTCTCGTGACGCCTGCGGCAAAAGAGACGTTCCACGTCCGCCGCCAAGGTCTGTGAGTGGGGGCGCTGGCTATAACACTCCCAGGGTTCTACTAGTACACATAAATACCCAAGAAAGTGGATGGGGAAACGCCGCCGCGGTAGCTCAATTGGTAGAGCATCGCACGCGACATGCGAAGGTTGTGGGTTCGGTTCCCACCTGCGGCAAGTTGTTTTTTCATCCACTTTAATTTCCATTAATTTATCATTACTTTATTTCATTTATTAAGCACATGCAATTTCCCCTATGTTGTACTTGGTGTCAGTGTTTGTTGGCTTCTCATTATATATGACTAATAATTATCGGGTCCCTCGGTTAACCCCCTTTCTTCTCGTTCATATATATATATATATATATATATATATATATATATATATATATATATATATGTCTGTGTGTGTGTGTGTGTGTGTGTGTGTGTGAGAGAGAGAGAGATTTTAAACCGAATGTTCTGTCGGTCCGTTATGCACGTAGATTAGAAAGGTGCACACTTACGAAAAATGCACGTTTAAATAAACATGCATTTTTCGTATGTGTGTTAATTCGTTCTAAACTACACACGGCGTTGCTAAACTACGTACTACGTGCACGTTAAGGAACCCCAGGTGCTCAAAATCAATCCGGAGTCCCTCATTACGGCGTGCCTCATAAATCGTGGTTTCGGCACGTTAAATCCCATAATTTTATTTTATTCTTTCTTAACTACGTGCATACCGCACCTACACACGTTGTTTGAAATTATGTAAATAAATAAATGGTTCTGTCTGGTATGCTCACAGAATCTGTTATGATTGGGTCCGTTATGTTGCTACATTTATATTTTTTCACCCATTTAGGTCTCTACTCACGTTCGTGAAAAGCTTTAACGTGGCACCGAATATGAGCGAGAATGGCTCCGATGGCACGTTTTGGTTCTTCCAGTAGTTCCGATTCCGTGTAACATATCTGCAACGATTGAATTGACAATAAGAAGAGTGAACAAAAAATTGTCAGGAGTGCTCGCACATGATTTTTCTATGTGACCAATAAATGGAGGTTTGCCGCGTAGGGAAAGAAAACGAAATCGCTTTTTCCAATGGACGCTGATGTAAGCCAAGCATTGAAGGCTGTTATTATTATTATTATTATTATTATTATTATTATTATTATTATTATTATTATTATTATTATTATTATTATTATTATTATTATAAGTCGGCAGTCGGCAGCGATACAGTGGCCTGTTAAACTGATCGCCTGTACTTCCACAGATCACCTGGCCTGCTGAAGGTTTTCCCGCTGGATTGGCAGAAGTACGCCCATCGACGCCTACCGACACTGCTCGGCTGATTTCATCGCCTGGATTCTGCTCTTCTGGCAACGCTGACCCGGCGTTTCAGCATAAAACGCCCACTCAACCCAGACCGCTTCGCAGTCGGCAGCGATACAGTGGCCTGTTAAACTGATCGCCTGTACTTCCACAGATCACCTGGCCTGCTGAAGGTTTTCCCGCTGGATTGGCAGAAGTACGCCCATCGACGCCTACCGACACTGCTCGGCTGATTTCATCGCCTGGATTCTGCTCTTCTGGCAACGCTGACCCGGCGTTTCAGCATAAAACGCCCACTCAACCCAGACCGCTTCGCAGTCGGCAGCGATACAGTGGCCTGTTAAACTGATCGCCTGTACTTCCACAGATCACCTGGCCTGCTGAAGGTTTTCCCGCTGGATTGGCAGAAGTACGCCCATCGACGCCTACCGACACTGCTCGGCTGATTTCATCGCCTGGATTCTGCTCTTCTGGCAACGCTGACCCGGCGTTTCAGCATAAAACGCCCACTCAACCCAGACCGCTTCGCAGTCGGCAGCGATACAGTGGCCTGTTAAACTGATCGCCTGTACTTCCACAGGTATATTTTCCTTTGTAATCTTTTGCTTCCCATTGTATGTGAAGTGCTGCCGACTGCCAAGCGTTGCTCTTATAACGTGTTGCGATGTCCGAAGACAGCCTTTGTATTGCCTGTCAAAAAAGTCTGCCTAGTGATGGGCGTATTATGGCGTGTTGTGAATGCAAATATTCATATCATCTCGGACAGACTTGCTCGGGTATTGCCCCTAATACCTTTAACACTATGGGACTGGCGAAACGTGAGGGTTGGGTATGCAAGACCTGCAGAGCGAACAAAAAGCAACCTTCTTCATCCCAGTCGGATTCAGCGCAGGCGGCAGGCAACAACGACGCTATTTTAGCTCTTGTTGCGGAAATCAAGGACGTAAAAAAAAGCTTAGAAGTACTACCGGCACTGCATTCTAAGGTTGACTCGCTCTTGTTTCTGAAAGCCGAATTCTTAAATCTGTCGAAGACCGTCTCTGACCTTGAAGACGCCGTCACTTTCTTGTCAAAGCAGTACGAGACTACACGTGAACAGCTCAAGTTGTCTGAAGAAGCAGCCAGGACTAGAGACAGAGAAATTCAGAAGTTAAATGAGACTGTCCGTGTTCAGGCTGAGATTTTGCAACGATTGCAGCACGATCAAAATGAATCTGAACAGCACAGCAGAAAGGCAAATTTGGAAATTCGTGGCATGCCAGTTGCTGATAAGGAAGACTTGAAAAAAATACTGCATGATCTGGCTGATAAAATTGATTTACCCGAATTTTCTGTGGATACTGACGTCGTTGCTGTCCACCGACTTTCTGGCAAAACAGACACTGTCCCTACAGTCTTGGTTCGTTTCTCAACGGTAAACATGAAAGAAAACTGGATGAGGGCTCGTGGAAAGCTTCGACAGCTCTGTGAATCCAAAGTACTTCCGAAGCTCTACTTTAATGACAATCTAACCAAGGCAAATCGGCATCTGTTCTGGCTTGCCCGGGCCGCGGGCAAGCTACACAAGTACAAGTTCGTGTGGGTGAGAGCAGGCAAAATCTTCGCTAAGAAGGACGAAGTCTCTCCACTCATTCGCATTACCAATGAAATGGATGTTGAAAAAATCCAATGAATATGTATCCGTCTGTTTTGCTTGATTTTCCGAGCTTTCGAGCTTTTAAGGACAGCTTCGGTCCGAATTCCGAATCAGACTTTACTTTGGTCAATATAAATATTCGCAGTCTACGTAAATACTGGGACGAGTTTAAACATATTGCAGAAGATGCCAGAAATTTTGTAGATGTATTTGTGCTAACCGAAATAAATATTCCCGAATCAAGCACACAATTTTTTGCCATAAAAGGTTATAGTGAAAAATTTATCACTCGTTTACACCGTCGAGGGGGTGGAATTGCAGTTTTTGTGAATGAAAAGTACACAGTATCATGCATTGATGTAGATCTGGCTCATGCTGAATGCCTGTGTTTAAATGTAAGCTTTCTTCAGACCACTCTTACTTTGTTAGCGATCTATCGGCCTCCTGCAAACAGCGTTAGTCGCTTTATAATAGAATTAGAGACTGTTTTGAAGCGTTTCAGTTATGAGGAGGTGTTTTGCCTCACCGGTGATTTAAATATTGACGTATTATGCCCAGGTAAAGCTCAAGTGTCAGACTATTTATCTGCCCTTTCTGCTTTTGGCCTCGAAAGCATGGTCACCACCTTCACACGTGAAGAAATTGTGAATGGCCGAATAACGCATTCTTGTTTAGACCACATCGCCGCACGGGCGCCTAATCATGATCTGCATTCATGCGTGATTACGCAACGCTTAGCAGACCACTATTTCACTGTCTGTCGTTTCAGCTTGAGGCGTCTTTTTAACACACCTCAACGTTGGAAAGTAAATAGCTCAGATAGGCGGACGCGCGTTATCGTTGTTGATCAACGCAAATTGGATGAAATGATTGGCAGGTTCGACTGGTCTTCACTGATTGTTTCCGGAGTGCCAGTGTTTATTTATGAACAATTCAGTTCGAAAATACGCAGCTTTCAAGAAGCCTGCACTCGAGTTGTTCTAACTAAACAGAGAAGAAATCATAACTGGCTTACCGTGGATATAATGAATGCAATCGCCTACCGAGACTTGCTGTGGAAACGCCTTAAACGAACTCCTAACAATGCTGAGCTTCGCGCTAGCTACAGAAGCGCAAGGAATAAAGTCGTCGCCCTTATACGATGCGCAAAACGCCGCTACTTTCAACGTCAGTTTCAATTATCCGTTCGAAATCCGGCAAAGACGTGGTCACTGATAAATCACCTACGCGGGAAAGACACTAATAATTCAAAGCTAGCTGACACTTTCCCATGTGATCTTGCACAGACAGCCGCAATCTTTAATCAACATTTCGCGCGCGCTTCGGGAGCAACTTCAATGGTGCCAGCTGGCCGCTCTGGAAAAGAAAAAATCTTATCGGCTTCCGCGTTCTTACCAACGATAACATTCGACACACTCGCAAGAATAGTTGCTGGGTTTAGGCGACATAAGCCAGCTGGTATAGACGGTATATCGGCATCTTTGCTCCAACGAAACTTCAACGCACTATCGCGTATTCTTCTTGTCATACTTAATGGATTCCTAGAGACGGCTACAATGCCGGCGGAATTAAAAACGGCTATTGTATCTCCATTATTTAAAGGAGGAAAGAAAGGTATTGTGGACAGTTACCGACCTATTTCAATCTTGCCTATCATGTCACAAATAATAGAAAAATTTCTCTTAGAAACTATGACGTCATTTCTAGATAAGTTTTCAGTTATATCGAGTCGTCAGTTCGGCTTTGTCGCGGGACGGGGCACCATTGCTCTGCTCGAGGAATTTTCCGATGAATTGAACACAGCTTTAGAACAAAACATGTTTGCATGCGCGTTGTTTCTCGATACTTCTAAAGCCTTTGATACTGTGAACCACGAACTCCTGCTTGAAAAACTATACCTGCTCGGCTTCAGGGGTCCATTTTACCAGTTCCTAAAAAACTATTTGTCCGGCCGCTCGCAGGTGATATCTTTAGACAACGAGTTATTCATAAATAACAAACTACCCTTGAAAGCTGGAGTGCCTCAGGGCTCTATATTGTCTCCTCTTCTCTTTAACATATTTATAAATGACTTTTCTTCAGCTGTTTCGAAGTGTATGATATTTCAGTACGCAGATGACACTGTCCTTTTAACTAAACATATCTGTTACTCAAAAGCAATTGCATTACTTCAAGAGAGTGTGTACGACGCAGTGACCTGGTTTGCTAACAACTGTTTGTCAATAAACAAAGAAAAAACAAAACTGTTATGTTTTAGAAATCCACTTAAAGCCACGGTTACAAATTTACCCTTGTTTCTACACTGTCGTACTTGCCAATCGTGTCAGTGTGCCCCTGTAGAATATGTTAACTCCATTAAATACCTTGGTGTTTTCTTTGACAGTGACCTCTCATGGAATGATCACATGACGTATCTTTGCGGCAGGCTCAGAAGTGTTTCCTCGCTGCTTTTTAATATTAAATCCATTGTTCCGATGCCTGTAAAAATCACTATCATGCACGCCTTAGCATACAGTGTGTTACGTTATGGCATTACACTGTTCGGGTTTTGCTCATCTCGATGGCTTTGTCGAATTGACAGTATTATAAAAAATATGTTGAAGTCCATTGTTTATAACTCTTCCTCGGCCGACAATGTGAACTTATTTATACATCTGGGTCTTCCGTCATTTCAAACTTTGTTCACTCAAACGGTTGTGGTGAGACATTTTTGGAACCCTGATTTCAAACAAGAATATGTTGCTCCCCGTGCACTGCGGAAAACATTGCGTTTTGTAGTACCGCACTGCAACACAAGATTTGGTAAGGCTAGTAGGTATGCTTATGTCCCAAGAATATTCAATGATCTTCCTGATCATATATTTACTGCAACTTCGAAACGAAACTTGAAAAAAATGTTGCAGGCACTGTAAGATATGTATAATACTGCATTTCTCTTTTCTTGTATTTCTTTTGTCACTGATTTCAGCTGATTTTCTGTTTCATTTTGTGTGATGAACTTCACGAGCTTGTCATTTCTGTACATGTTGCCATTTTGACTTTGTTTGCCGACATGCCGGGCCAAGTCACGCAAGCCACTTCGTTGGCTTTGACGGGCCTGCCTTCTGATGTACGATTATTGTAAGATGGCAACAATAAATATTATTATTATTATTATTATTATTATTATTATTATTATTATTATTAATGACCAAGTCACGGCATTCACAAATATTATTCACGATGTAATTAAGAACTTCATATCACTAAAAGGTACTAAACGCTCTAAATTTCCCCGCTGGTTTTCTCTTGAACTGAAAACAACATTGAAGCTAAAATACCGTGCTCAAAGAAAGGCACGGCGTACAAACCGGAAACACTGGCATATAGATTTTAAATTGTACAGGGCACTGTCTAAACGTCTTCACAAGGGTGATAATTCCATCTATATAGCACATGTGAAGCTAGTACTTCTAAAGATTCAGTCTTTTGGAGACACGTTCGTGAACAGTCATCCAACAATACGAAACAAGACGCCACTAAGCAGATATGTCGCGGGCGCCTTCGCCCTGCACTTCCGGTCTGTATACATTGAAGGGTACAGTGAGGGACCTGCGTAAAATAATTTATGTAGTTTGTCACGATTGCCTTATTACAAAGCTCGCACAAACGGACGCACCTTCTTCCATCACTGTCCTGGTATCAAATTACCGCAGCAATAGATCGTGCTTCGTTGGCATTAACGGACAGAGTTCTATCGGCTGTGAGGTCACTATCGGAGTTCCGCAAGGATCTGTTCTTTGCCCTCTCCTCTTACTACTGTTCATTAATGACATTTCGTCAGCAGTTCAACACTCTTCATTCTGTCTATACGCTAACGACTTAAAGCTATTTAAGACTGCCAACAGTGTTCGCGACTACATAAACCTCCAAAAGGGACCTTTTCTCACTCTCTAACTGGTTCAGAAACTATAGGCTGCTCTTAAATGCTTCCAAAAACCATACACGATGTGCAATTTCCACACACCCTTTGGGACGCCCCACTGCCCAGGGCCGATGAAAGGAAAGATTGTGGTGAGTACTTCGACATTCGACAAGCCGTTATAAACTTCTCCTTACACGCTAAATGTATGAAACAACGTGCCTTTTGCGCTCTTTGTATTGTTTGCCGCATATATCGCATGACTTAAACTCCTCTGTTGACTTTCTGAAATTGTATTCTACTGTGTGCTTTCCACTATATTAGAGTATGCCTGTGCAGTTTGGGGCGGTACGCGCAAATCTAATTCTGGCATAATTGAACGCGTCCAAAATAAATTGATATATGTTTTCAAGCATCGCTGTTGCCATTCTGGCGGCGACCGTATACGGCCCACTCAGTTAAACCTCAACTTACACTTCTAATATCGAGACGCATTAAATCAGACTTTTTGTACCTCTACAAGGTGGTTACTGGCATTATACATTGCCCAATGCTTCTTAATCATGTATACGTGACAACATTCCGCATTTTCTGCCCTCCCTTGTTGCATGAAAGACTGTCCCATGGCTAGACTCCAAAAAACATGTTATATATCTTCTGCCTGTATTATTTGACATATTTCAGAGCTTATCTCCTGTGTTCTGTATAGTTATAGATAATCGCGTTGTATGATTGACTCCCTTTTACGCCCGCCTCCTCGTTTTCTGTTTCCCGTTTTGTTTCTTAATCTCACATTGCTGTACCTACCACATATGTCTTCTCTGTACTTCTTGTCTCATGTATTTTTAAGTGCACCGCTACGAAAGCTCCGTAGTTGTTCCTGGGCACTATAATAAACATATGATCGATTCATTGACTGAGTCATTTTATTATTATTATTATTATTATTATTATTATTATTATTATTATTATTATTGCAGTAGGTTAAGTAATGAATGTTATGCGGTCAACTTCAGCGTGCAGAAATCACACCTTACATTATAAATCAGGAAAACTCGAGATAAGGAATAGATGCAGCTTCCATAAGACATAGCTTTCCAAAGCGAGATCCCCCTTACTTACTGCATTTTGTCAATGACATGCTACGATGGAAGCAACGCGTCATATACCACTTGAAAGAATGATACCGCTCAATGTTACCACCCACGCAAGCAAAACACCTATATATACAAAAGTTGATATATAAAGAAAGTTGATTCACTCACTCCCAGCTTAAACATTGCAGCACAGACGCGAAAAGCTAACGCGGGGTATCGTAGCACCGGCCTGCGTTCAACAAAAAAACTCCTACGCCAGAACGGTTCGTAGGTGAAAATTCTGGCCAGTACTTACACTGGATATTTCATTAACGAAGGCGGCTGGCCAATGGCAAGGAGTATTTACGAACTAGAAGCTTTGTCAATACAGGCCCTGAAGCGGCAGCAGTCATGAAAAACCGCGCAAGTACAATATTATGAAGCTTATGAACTTCTGTCTGTGTGCTCTAAAGGTTCCTCATTCAACAAGTATCAAAGCGTACACGGGTACTCACAGGTAAAGCAGAACAGTGGTCGTCGCCGCCAGGATAACCCATTCCGGCGACAAAGCATTCAGCAGGACCATGCCTGACCCAGATATGGTTGACACTCCGTGGCGGCAGCTGTCGTGACAGTGGGCGCGGCCCGCCGCGCGGTTTCTCTCGCTAAAGGAGGAGGCGCGTCACAGCGGAGACCTCGGCAACGGCGAGTTTCGATCGCTCTAAATATAGCTGTTTCAGCGCTCAACGACTAACGTGGCAGATTCACGCGCCGATTTGGCCGACGCCGTTTGACAATACGGAATCGCGGAATGCCTAATCAGTCGCGACCTACAGCTTGCACGTGAGCTGATGTTTACAAACACTCCGCGGCGGGACTGGATGCGCCGGCCGAGCGAACGAGCGGAGACGGTTCTCTGCGAGCGCGAGAAAGAGGGTGAGAGAGAAAAAAAAAGAAAGCTTTGGAAACCCTCGTCCTCAGGTCACGGGCACTCAGGCGCGCGTTATGCGCCACGCTATACATAGATATATATATATACACAGAAGCAGACGGAGCAGACGTATGTCGTCCGGCGCATTGTGCATAGCTGGCGACTTTATATCCTTCCTTGAATAAATGAACAACCTCTTATCTAAAAAGGGGATGGCTCTTCGGCCTTGGAAAGTGTCGGCGATTCAGGGAAGGCATCACATTGCGCGATGATCGGTGCCAAACGTTTGAACATTCATTCTGAATAGTTGTAGCCGACAATTTCACAAATGCGTCGGCTCTTGCGCGTTTTCAGTGGTGAAGGCCCGCGCCCACCGTTGTAAGCATCTTCATTCACCGTTCAAAGCGTGCCGTGCTCATCGTGTTGTCCAACACGGCATCTTTGCAGGCTGGAGTCTGCCGAAAGTGAAATTCCAGTGAGGAGGCCGGCGGTACATGTAAACAAAGTCTCTGAGGTGTTTTAAGGATGACAGAGAGAAAAGGGGAGTTGCCTATTCCGAGACATGTCGGAAAGCCAACGTGTACGAGAGACATGCCGAAAATTTTAGCCCATAAGCATTCAAACGCAAAGGGAAAAACACAACGCGAGCGCTGTACGTGTTGTGTTCTCTTCCCTGCGTATTTGTCTGTTTATGCGCTAAATTTTTCAGCATGAAATTTACAAACTTGCTCAGTTCATTCACATCATGTAGGAGAGATACATGGTTGCTCCATTGGACGTCCGCGATTCCTCAAGACTATAAATTCCAGTAATCCGAAAAAAACCTTCATGCGACAACCGCTGATATACTTGACGCTTCACGGTGTGCAAGTGGGCGTGTCGTTCATGCTTCTTTCTCTTCTGGGCACCTCTTCCCTGGGACGAAGGCCATCAACGTCTGTATTAACCATACGGTCTCCCACTGTCTGAAGAGGAACGTCTGTTATCGCTCTTTATCGCACACCTGTCCCCATTCTGCATCATGCACTTCGCAGTTTAGCTGTACGGGTACCTTCCTCCTGAAATGAACGGCGCGGGCTGATAGCCTCTCTAGCGAACAGTAATACACGGTATAGACAAGATTAAACGCAAATGACTCTCAGTGGGTGTGTCTCTTGATTCAAGACCGTCAGGCAGCGCGCATTTGCGTTCTACCAGCTGTTTCATTTTTGTTTATATTATACAGAATTTTTAAATTGTGGTAGATAAGATAATTCTAATTATTAAATGGGATTACTCTAAGAGGGCGAAACCATGAAGTACTATGTAATGCAAAACCTGTAGAAACGGTGAAGCACACTGCGACGAGAAAATCCTGCTGTGAGATGGACGCGATGGCTACATTATTTAGAAACAAGACGACGACAAACTGAAACAGACGTCGAATAGTGCAATATGCCCCGCAGACGGTGGACTCCATGGGGACATTGTGTGTCGATACATTGTGCACGGTGCACCACCTGCGAACTGGCTACTGCCACTCCACGACGGTCAAGGACGGACAGTACCTGTTGCGCAGCGCACGACGCCCATCCATTAGAAGCAGAGAGCAAGGAGAAGAGCAAAGAGAAGAGCAAAGCAGAGACAAAAAAAAAGGAAATGAGACAGGAGGTGGAAAGCGATGAGAAACCAGCTCGATGAAAGTGTCTTTCCTTTCTTTATATCGCTATCATCATGAAGGAAAGAGCCTCAGGAATGGCGGGGAATTTGCTCTTAGAAACACTGCGGTCGTGGAGTCGGGCAGTTAGCCTCTGCAAGCTGACCTTCCCTGACAGCACCCCTGCTTTCCGTCACGGTTGACCCTCGCGTTGACTCTCAGGAAGTTGGCCCTTCATGATTTCCGTAGTATTTACGGCATCGTTTCCTTCGTGGCAGCTTTTAGGGGTGCGCTCGTGTGGATCGGCTCTTACCGCCCGCTCTTCTCCCCCAATACTCTGCGCGCGCAAGGCCTTTGCCTATCAAGTGGTGAGGGTCCTTTTCCTTTGAGTCCTAATTCCTTTATACTTTTTCACACTGGGTTTCAATATGGTCAGGCAACGCTCACTCCTAGTCTTCTTCCTTCCGTTAAGAACGTAACTTAAGCGCATAGAAAAGGGAGATAGCATACGTTGCGCAACTGAACGTGTTTCTTGACGGGCGGTCATTAGTACTATGATGTTGTGTGGAGTTCGAAGCGACGACAACGATTCTTCGTTTGTTTCGTTAAACAACACTCTTTCTCGCATGGAGAGCGCATCGCCGCGGATGATCACACGGCAGTGTTTGGGCGATGGTTTGAGATAGTTACATCGATCATAGCACCACCACTGAACTGTCTCCGAGGGATCACATCTTCCGTGGCTCAGGCCGAAATATGATGTCACGGGACAGTGATGTGTGTGCAAACATTGGCGTAGAAATCATCTCGTGCACAACCGTTGAGTGACGCCTAGCTCAACGCTGCTGGCTGCGCTCCCCCACACGCGAGCGTTGGCAGACTCCTGTTGGTAACAGCAGTTTCCCCTCGGGGGCTGCGTCGGGCCAACATGTCGTCCCGCGTGTTGTTAGAACACCGGCCAACGAGTTCGAGCGCTCCGCGAAACATTGCCTTCACTATCAGCAGTTCACGCTTTGCGTGAATGCTGCCAATCTTTATTATATATATACATACATGAAGGAAGTAGTTCTTCGCATCCGCTGTTTAATAAACTGAAAGTGCAGGCGCACGTAGAAAAGCAAAAACAAGCATTTAATTTCGATGTTTCGGAGGGGTCCTGGTCTTCATCAAGAGTGCGATAGCAAGCATCCAGAGCCAACTTTGTACATTTTCTCTGTAAGGGTGAAGCGTACTTAAAGAAAAAGAGGGAGAAACGTGGGGCGTACATTCACGAGAGAGAGAGAGAAAAGTGAGGCGTACATTCACTCAAGAATCCTGTGAATGTATGACCTCCATTTCTGTCTCTCTCTTTCAATACGCTTCTATATATGTATATACCGGGTGTTCAAAATTAAGCTTTATGGTTTTCTTAATATTAGGCACTGGGAGGCAAGCGAATACGACCTGTGCAAATAAACTATGTGGCCAGAAGGACACAAAGTCAGATGATAATTATCGCTGTAAGCATCCCAATTAAGTACAATTGAATAATTAACTTTTGATTGACTGCGGTAAGTGTGTACGTTTGTATTCAAAAGTTAGAAGCAGTCGTGTATATATATATATATATATATATATATATATATATATATATATATATATATATATATATATATATATATATATATATATATATATATATATATATATTGTTGCGGGAAGAAAGCAGGCCCACGAGTGTAAAATAACTTATATTTACAAATGATGGATATGGCGTTCAGGCAACCGCCAGACTTCGTCTTTCTCTAGTCCAACTCAACGTCTTCCTTCACTTCACCGTAACATCACCCTCCCGGTGGGGGAGCTCCGTCCCGGTGCAAGTTAAACAGCCTCACTTATTGGGGGGACATAGGGCTTGAGCCTGGTGACGTGAACAACATCACTGGTTAAGTTGGGAGGCACGGAAGGCTGACCGAGTGGGGCGATCTCGTAGGTCACGTCGGACAGTTGGCGTAAGATCTGGTACGGACCAGAAAAACGGGACAGTAATTTTTCCGACAAGCCGACACGACGTGAAGGCGTCCAGAGAAGGACAAGGGAACCAGGTGAAAAATGGTGGTCTCGGTGCCGAAGGTCGTAGCGTCGCTTTTGAGAAGCTTGCGAGACTGTGAGGCGATGACGGGCGACATCTCGGGCCTGGGCGGCTAAGTCAATAGCCTCGCGAGCGTAAGCAGTGCTGGGTGACTGTACTGCGGAAGGTAGCAATGTGTCAAAAGGCAAGGTGGGGTCGCGGCCGTACAAAAGGAAAAATGGTGAAAAGCCGGCAGTGTCGTGACGGGAGGAGTTGTATGCGAAAGTGACGTATGGTAAAGCGACGTCCCAGTCGCGGTGATCGTTGGAGACGTACATGGCGAGCATTTCAGTGAGTGTGCGGTTGAGTCGCTCGGTGAGGCCGTTCGTTTGAGGGTGGTACGCGGTAGCAATCCGATGTTCTGTAGAACAGGAGCGGAGCAGATCATCAACGACCTTCGATAGAAAGTAGCGGCCGCGATCCGTCAGCAACTGGCGAGGGGCGCCGTGGTGCAGGATGACGTCTTTTAGTAAGAAGTCGGCGACATCGGTAGCGCAGCTGGTTGGCAGGGCTCGTGCGATGGCATATCTAGTGGCATAATCGGTTGCTACAGCAATCCATTTGTTTCCTTTGATGGAAATTGGAAACGGACCAAGGAGGTCGAGGCCCACCCGGAAGAAGGGCTCTGTAGGTATATCAATGGGTTGAAGCAAACCAGCGGGAGGCATAGCAGGCGTCTTCCGGCGCTGACACAGGTCGCAAGAAGCGACATAACGGCGCACAGAGCGATAAATGCCAGGCCAGAAGAAGCGGCGCCGCAGGTGGTCGTAAGTACGAGTGACGCCCAGATGTCCAGCAGTAGGAGCGTCATGAAGTTGCTGGAGCACGGTGAGTCGAAGGTGCTTGGGGACGACTAGGAGGAGCTCCGGGCCGTCAGGACGAACGCTACGACGGTATAAAGTTCCATCGCGCAAGGTGAACATCCGAAGGGACGGGTCATTGGGCGAGGAGCTTAGGCGGTCCATAAGTGTTCGAAGAACAGGATCCTTGCGCTGCTCGTCGCCAATGTGGAGGAAGCCGGAGAGGGACAGAATACTGATGTCCGAGTCTGCATCGGTATCGTCCGGTTGATCCACGGGATTGCGGGACAGGCAGTCAGCGTCTTTATGCAGGCGTCCTGACTTATATATAATAGAAAATGTATATTCTTGTAGGCGCAATGCCCAACGTGCAAGTCGTCCAGTTGGGTCCTTCAAAGAGGAGAGCCAGCAGAGGGCGTGATGGTCGGTGACAACGCAGAAGCTCCGACCGAAAAGGTACGGGCGAAATTTCGCGACCGCCCATACGAGCGCGAGACATTCTCTCTCAGTAATGGAGTAATTTCGCTCGGGCGTGGAAAGGCGGCGGCTAGCGTAAGCGATGACACGGTCTTGGCCCTGTTGACGCTGAGCGAGGACAGCGCCGATGCCATGACCACTCGCGTCAGTTCGTACTTCAGTGGGCGCAGAAGGGTCAAAGTGGGAGAGAATCGGGGAAGTGGTAAGCCGCTCAATCAGGGTAGAGAAGGCTTTCTCCTGTAGCGGTCCCCAAGAGAAAGAGGCGTCTTTCTTAAGAAGGTCAGTGAGAGGGTGAGCGATGTCCGCAAAATTTTTCACAAATCGCCGAAAATAAGAGCATAAGCCCAGAAAACTACGGACATCGTTCGTTGAACAAGGTACAGGAAAATTTCGCACGGCGTGAACTTTCTGTGGATCAGGTTGGATTCCGGCGGCGTTGACGAGATGACCAAGCATGTTAATTTCACGGCGACCGAAATGGCACTTGGAGGAGTTTAGCTGAAGGCCAGCCCTGCGAAACACGGAGAGTATGGTTGTGAGGCGCCGCAGGTGGCTCTCAAAGTTCGGCGAAAACACAATCACATCGTCGAGGTAACACAGGCATGTAGACCACTTCAAGCCGCGCAAGAGAGAGTCCATCATGCGCTCGAATGTAGCTGGCGCATTGCATAATCCAAAGGGCATGACTTTAAATTGGTACAGACCGTCCGGTGTGACAAAGGCGGTTTTCTCGCGGTCCATCTCATCGACGCTAATCTGCCAATAGCCGGAGCGGAGGTCAATTGATGAAAAGTATTGGGATCCGTGAAGGCAGTCAAGAGCGTCATCAATGCGAGGCAAGGGATAAACATCCTTCTTTGTTATCCGGTTGAGGTGACGGTAGTCAACGCAG
Source organism: Dermacentor albipictus (assembly GCF_038994185.2). Taxonomy (NCBI): domain Eukaryota; kingdom Metazoa; phylum Arthropoda; class Arachnida; order Ixodida; family Ixodidae; genus Dermacentor; species Dermacentor albipictus. The sequence goes on from NC_091824.1 coordinate 138,408,027, forward strand.
AAGCGCCACGAGTTATCTTTTTTCTTTACTAAGACAACCGGTGATGCCCACGGGCTACTGGAGGGTTCAATGATGTCCTTGTCCATCATCCTGTCTACTTCTTTCTGTATGATGGCCCTTTCTGTTGCCGAGACACGATATGGCCGCCTATGAATGGGGCTGGCGTCACCGGTGTTGATGCGATGCGTGACAACAGATGTCTGGCCAAGTGGACGGTCGTCCAAATCAAAGATGTCCCGATAAGATGACAGGAGATGACGAAGAGCTGTTGTTTGCTCGGAAGGAAGGTCGGGGGCGATCATCTTAGAAACATCGTCCGCAGGCGTCGAGTACGAAGGAGTGGATGACAAAGGTCCGTTCGTACTGAGGAAGGATTCAGAGGTCAAAAAAGAAATCTGAAATTCTTCCAAAGGAGTGATATGCGCTATGGCGATACCGTGTGGCAAAACATGTGACGAGAACCCAAAATTGAGGATGGGCACGCGAGCGCAGTTTTCGCGGATCCGAATTAAGGTGCTCGGTAGGGCAATATTACGCGACAAAACCACGTCAGTAAGCGGCGACAGGACGTACTCGCCATCAGGTACGGGAGGACAGGGCGTCAGCAGGACATTTGTAGCAGCCTGTGGAGACAGCCTTGCAAATTCAGCAGCACATAAGTGGTGTGGAGCACAAGTGGTTGCGTCGGCAGGAAGTGGCAGGTCCAACTGTACAACACCTGCGGAGCAGTCAATTTGGGCAGAGTGTTTCGAAAGGAAGTCGAGGCCGAGAATTAGGTCGTGTGGGCAGTGTTCAAGGACGATAAATAGAACAACGGTATAATGGCCCCCAATGGTCACACGTGCTGTGCACATTCCAAGGACAGGTGACGTACTCCCATCGGCGACTCGCACGGTGCACGGTACGGCGGGGGTCAGAACCTTTTTGAGCCGGCGGCGGAGAGCAGCGCTCATAACTGAAAGCTGCGCTCCTGTATCAACGAGAGATCTAACAGGAACGCCATCGACTTCAATGTCCAGCAGGTTTCCACATGTAGGCAGGGTCAATAGAGGATTTGTGGGCCGGGTCGGAGTTGCAGCTTCACCTCCGGGAGCTGCACCGCCTAGTTTCCCGAAGCGAAGCGACCGGTTGCAGAAGGGGACGAAGAGCGGTGAACGAGAGGCGAACGGGACCTACGACCTTGCGGAGACGGGGATCGGCTGGATCTTGGTGGAGCACTGTCGGCGTTGCTGTTCCTAGTCGGCGTATAGGGCGAGAAAGTGCGATTGTCGGGTACTTGGCTGTAGTGACTCGGAGACGACCACCGAGGAGGCGACGACCAGTGGTTGCGGCAATGACGGGCGATGTGTCCAATACCGGAACAATTAAAACAGATGGGTTTATCATCCGCTGTGCGCCATTCAGCTGGGTTGCGACGGAGTGGTGGAAAGCTTTGCGTCCGGGAGCGAGCGGTCGGAGAAATTTGGTAGGTGTTGGTATGGCGGACTGAGCAGAGAGATGGAATGCCCAAACTTGCTATTTCCTCCCGAACGACCGCTTGTATAAGGGAGATAGCGGGTACGCTTTCCCGACAGTCTGAACGAACGGGAGCCGGGGCCATGGCCTCAAGCTCACGGCGAACGATGCGCGTTATTTCTTCCGGTCCTGCGGGTTGAACGAACCGCGGCGGGTCTTCGCAAGAAGATGTCGCGGCGGTATTGGGCAACCGGTCGAAAGTTTGAGTGACGCGGCGGCCCTTCGCTTGTTCGAAGCGCCGGCACTCCTTAATAATTGCATCCACAGTGGCACAATCCTTACACATCAAGAGATTGAAGGCATCGTCTGCAATACCTTTCAATATATGGCCAATCTTGTCTGCCTCGGTCATGTTGTCATCAGCCTTGCGACAGAGGGCCAGCACATCCTGTATGTACACGACATAGGATTCTGTGGACGTCTGAGCGCGGCACGCAAGTTCTTTTTTAGCTGCCAGCTGACGACCGACAGGTCTGCCGAACAGGTCTCGCATTTTTTCTTTGCAAACATCCCAGCTCGTTAGGTCAGCTTCATGTGTGTCATACCATTGCTTCGCAGTTCCCTTCAGATAAAATATTACGTTTGCAAGCATCATTGTAGGATCCCACCTGTTGTTGTCGCACACTCGCTCGTACATCGTAAGCCAGTCCTCGACGTCGACGTTGTCCGTGCCACAAAATGTTCCCGGGTCCCGTGGGTGAGTGAGGATGACCGTGGGCACGGGCTGCCGAGGCGTTGTCGCTTGTGTCGGTTGATTTGCCATTGTGGCAGCAGGTAGATGACGTCCGCTGCGAAGTTCCGTGGTGGTACCCCGCACCTTCCACCAAAATGTTGCGGGAAGAAAGCAGGCCCACGAGTGTAAAATAACTTATATTTACAAATGATGGATATGGCGTTCAGGCAACCGCCAGACTTCGTCTTTCTCTAGTCCAACTCAACGTCTTCCTTCACTTCACCGTAACAATATATATGGCTCATACGCCCCTGAAGGATGGCTCGCAATAGCAAGCAAAAAATCCAATGGCTCACACCCACGTAAGGCTGAGGCTACAAGCGCTCAGCATAGTGAACAGTGCATACATTCATTGAAATTATCCGCACAACACACAGAACAGCATACGTTTCAATGAAGAACAAACTCAAAACAAGCGTCCCAGCCATCAATAGAACATTGCATACCCCCCTCAGTAATTGTAGTGGTAGTTTTGCAACAGCTTTTCTGGCAGGTTGATAAGGACCGATAAGAGTTTATGAGGGTCTGATCATGCTCTATAATGTTTATAACGACCTATGAGGGTTGATAAGGATTTATACTTGTCGGATCAAGTTCCATAACATTGGTAATGACACCAGGCTTCGTGGAGATGAGCAAGTAGTCTAATACTTACGCATACATAGACAACTACCAAAGGAGTTTCTGTTGTGTTCTCTAACAGGATACCCTTACAGTCTTGTGCTATGGGACCCCCTCTTTTATACTCACATATCCACGCATGTATTTGTACACACTTTTTGAATAAAAAAAAAAGTCACGTTAACGAGAGTGTGCACTGTTGTGGTGGGGAACTTGTCACACGTGCCTTTGCAAATGTGTAGAAATACGAATATGTCCCATGATAACATTTCGTTACATATGTGCCCTATTCCAAATATTCTTTTTTTTTTTCGTAAGACGGTTTGGCCAATGTTAGCTGGGAAACGCGGTACATTGCGTCGGCAGTCATAATTCCGAATGATAGACAATAATGCGCTTTCACAACTCTAAAAAAAATATGGGGCTTTACGTGCCAAAACCACTTTCTGATTGTGAGGCACGCCGTAGTGGTGGACTCCCGAAATTTGGACCAGCATAAAACATAATTCTGTTACGCGGAAACTCAAACACAAACCCTTTTTTCCAGCGTTTCTACCGTTGAAAGAGTGGCGCGGCCCGCTCGGTTCCTTATAACAACGCCATCCAGATGGCGCTCGCCTCCACACATCCTCTCCGCTCATCCATCAGAGAGCCAAATGGAATAGAGTAAATTCAAAATGTCAAGAGCATCTTTGGTTATCAGGTACAATGAGCGGGGAAAGAACTTGGCTCAACGTGACGTATTTGTGGACCAGAAATAATTGCACAGAGAAGAATAAAGAGTTAGCGGAATGCATAAGCGCTGATATTAAGGGTTTCGGGAATGGTGCTGAAATTATCCTATTAGGTGACATGAATGTCCACATACAGGATCTAGATGGCTATACCGAAAGCAACGGGAATTCAATGCTTGACCTTTGTAAGCAGCATAACCTCGTAATCGTGAATACAGGGCCTAAGTGTGAAGGGCAGATCACGTGGGAAGTGGGAAACCGGCAATCAACCGTTGATTACTGTCTGATGACAGAAAAAATTCATGATAAGTTCAGAGAAATGGCCATGGATTAGGAAGAGTATAGCAGCATAGGGAGTGACCATAAACGCATCATTTTGAAAATGGTATATGTAGTTGGGAAAAAGAGCAAGGAGTGCAAAATGGCCAGTCCAAATTTGAACGCTGCACAAATAACACATATAGTCACTAGAGTCGAAGAAGAACCTGGCAAATGGCCAAATAACAAGTGGGAATATAGTGAGCTTCTAAGTGTAATAACGACAGAAATGCGGAAAGAGAAGCAACATGTTCGTGGGAAAGGAAAAAAGAAACCGAAAAGCTGGTGGAACAGAGAGATACCAGAAGCGATCGCCGAACAACAGAAAGCATCCTGAGAGCACAGGCAGGCAAAGAAGGCGCAGTTGCCGCAGGATGAAGTAGTCAGTAAATGGAAAATATACCTGGAGAAAAAGCCTATGGTTCAAATACTGGTGCAAGCAAAAACAAAAGGTGGAAGTGAACGTTGGTTGTAAGAAATACGTGACAAAAAGAAGGTCACGCCTAGAATATCTTCGAACCACATAAAATTATTAGGCAGGAAGTCAACAACAATACAACAACCGATCTTAGACGAAGATGGAAACAGACTCGAAGGAGAAGCGGCAATAAATGACATCCGAAAAATAACAGCCGAATCTTTCCAAGGCAATGACGAGGTTGTATCTGTAAAAAAAAAGAGCACGGAAGAGACCCAGGTGGAAAAGGAGCTGGTGCTGACAAATTTCAATTGGAAGAAAGCCGAAGAGAAAATTCCTAAGCGCACAACCACAGGGCAAGACGAGGTTCCCGTTAGGCTGATTAATGAACTAGGACCAAAAAGTAAGGAAGCTCTGGTGACCGCAATGCAAAAAACTTTAAACGATAGACGAATACCAGACAGTTGGCGACAAAGTAGAATGAATTTAATTATAAAGGTAAGGGAAAGAAAGATAGGATTCACTCGTATAGACCGTTGACCATTACAGCGGTAATACACTGGCTAGCAATGCAGGCAATTAAATTAAAGCTTCAAGCATGGGCAGAGAATAAGGGCATTTTGTGAGAACTTCAGAATGGCTTCAGAATATGTAGGCGTTTAGATGATAAGTTATTTTTTCTTACTGAGTGTAGACGCGAAGAAACTCGAAAATATCAGCACAATACAACTTGGCGGCACTTTCTTCACTGTAAAAGGCAACACGAGAACCCCGGACGATGTATCCAGAGGCGTAATAAGCGGGCTCTTGCCTGGCACGAGTGAAGAAGAACTCAAGGCCAGACTTCGCGCACCAGCGAGGTACACCGTCCTCCACGCTCGTATGCTCGGGCAATCGTCCGCGGCCGTGATCTTTTTCCAAGGACCGCACGTTCCTTATTACGTCCGCTTCCAGAGTCTCGATTTTCGATGCCGACCCTACCGGAAGTCAGTGCAATACTGCAGAACTTGTGGCAACACGGGACACCGCCAGGATGTCTGCCCGAGACCATTGCCAGCCTTCTGCTCTAAATGTGGCAAAACCGATCAACTACCCGATCACGAGTGCAAACCCGCATGCAAGTTATGTGGAGAAGGGCACGAAACCGCAAGCAAAGATTGCAAGAAAAGACTGAAACCCAACCCGCCACCATTCAACATACGACAGCAACGCATCGACAGGCTCAAAGTGAGAGACAGTCGCTGGAGCTCAGGCGGCGAACAATTCCCACAATTAGGAAGCTCAACCACCAGCTTGACGGGCAGTGATGGCAGCGTCCCCAAACGAAGTAGATCTAGATCTATACTCCTATCGCCTTCCCGATCACGCTCACGCTCGCACTCGCCCAAACGCGTGAGCTACGCGGATGTGGTAAGCGGATCGAGTGGATCGAGAACCACGAGCAGCTCCAAATTCTTGTCGGCCGAAGCTGCGGCCCTTCAGGCTCTCGAAAATAAGGTGCAAATTCAACAAAACACGTTGCACAATCAAAACAGTCAACTACAAAGCCAACAGGCTCTCATCGACAAGCTTATCCAATGTCAACAGATACAGCAAGACAACATAAACAGGCTTCTACAGAAGTGCGAGGAGCAAAAAGATATCATTGCTAAACTGCAACAGAGACGTACGACAGGCCAAGAGAACATTTCACAGCCGCGACTCTCACTTCCCGACGCAGATGTTCAATCCGTAGTTGACGCAAGATTCCAAATCCTCCAAGAAACTCTCATGAAAAATACCCACGACACAATTGAGAAAATCGTCCAGGCAGCAATAACGAATTTCGCCGCAAGTATAGCCAATAAGGTCACCACGCTAGACGCCAAGGTGGATGGACTCACAGCGCAACAAAACAACTTCATAGCCCACATCAAGAAGACGTACGTAACAAAACAGCACCTCAACACGTCACTAAATGACATTCAGCCCGACAGAAAGCGGCCGCGAGCAAACGACCGAAGTGCCTCTCGTTCAATGTCACCTACCCGCGAGCGCCGGCAGGGAACAGCAACAACCGAAGATGGCGGTCCCTAATCATAGGACTACAAATGCGCTTTCAACTCTCCGCATATGGCAGTGGAACTGTCGTTCCTATCGACCACGGCATGCTACCTTACAAGAATTTGTCAAACAAGACCCACCCGACCTCATAGCGCTGCAAGAAACAAATACACAAAACGTCCGGCTACAAGGGTACAACGCCCACGTACAAACGAAACGCACGGCAATTCTCACCAAGAAGAATCTCACAGTACAGGAATTGGAACCCGTCAATACACCGATCGAACACACCTTAATCGAAATCATACCGGAGAGGAAATCGCTCAAGAGCGTATTCGTAGTCAGTGTGTACAGCCCTCCCAGAGACGCCCTTTCAGACTTCGACCACCTTGTCCGAGAAATTAAGAAGCGCACCGATGGTCACCAAGTCGTTATAGTTGGGGACTTCAACGCCCCACACACGGCCTGGGGATACCAGACCACCACGAAGAAAGGAGCCCGAGTGCACGACAATGCACAACAGCACAGACTCACCATGTGGAATGACCCACTCCAAACAACGAGGATAGGTAATAGTGTCTGCAGAGACACAAACCCCGATCTCACCTTCACGCTAAACGTGCCCTCGGCAGAATGGAGCCGACTCCCAGAAACCCTCGGGAGCGATCACCACATCCTCCAACTAACCGTGGCTCACACTCGCAAGCCCGCTAGGCTTGGAACGGCCCGGGTAACGGAGTGGAAGTCATTCAGAGACGTGCTAAATGTCGAGACCACCATCGAGAACATAGATGACTGGCTGGAGAAAGTTCTCGACACGGCAGAACGCCACACGAAAACAATACAGCTAAATGAAGTAGTGCCAGCCGTCGACACGCACCTCCTCCACCTCTGGGAAGCCAGAAGAGCCCTCCTCAAGAGGTGGAAGAGACAGAAGCTAAACAAGAAATTAAAGAAGCGAATTGCCCTCCTCACCGAGCAAGCACAGGCATACGCGGAGAGATTACGAAGACAGAACTGGCACGCATTTTGCGACAAACTCCAGGGAACCCTGAGCACAAAGACGACGTGGCATCTCCTGCGCGCCCTTCTCGACAACGGCCCTACGAAGACGCAGCAGCGACAGAACCTCTGTAGGCTCGTGCACAACCACGCCGGATCAGAAGAGAACCTCCTCCTAGAAATTCAGAAGAAGCTGTGCGGCGACCCACCCGTTAATACGACGGCATATGACAAAGTTTACGGTGGCAAACCAAACCCCGACCTTGACCAACCCTTCACGCATGCTGAACTCTCTGCAGCACTATCGACGCTCACAAGAAACACCAGCCCGGGCAAAGATCGGATCATGAACAAGCATCTTCGGAACCTTCCGCAGCAGGCTACCGCAGCCCTGCTCCAGTACTTCAATGAATGCTGGGAGAGAGGAAAGCTACCGGCTGCATGGAAGCACTCGGAGATTACCATGATCCCCAAACCAAATAAACAGCTCAGCATCGAGAACTTGCGCCCAATTTCCCTTACCTCGTGCGTAGGGAAACTTTTCGAGCATATGATTCACAACCGGCTAACCTCGTACCTCGAAGACAACGGATATTTTCCAAACACTATGTTCGGTTTCAGGCAGAACCTGTCAACGCAAGATGTCTTTCTTCTACTCAAGGAAGACCTCATCGACCACCTGAGTACCAGAAGCAAATCATCGATTTTAGCCATCGACGTAAAGGGAGCCTTTGACAACGTCAGTCACGAAGCTATCCTCTGCAACCTCGAAGACGTGGGCTGCGGTTCCCGGACATACGACTATGTCAGGAATTTCCTCACGGGCCGCACGGCCACCGTTGGAATATACAACCTGCGCAGCGACAGCTTCCGACTACCGAGCAAAGGCACCCCGCAGGGTTCGGTCATATCGCCGTTGCTCTTCAACGTCGCAATGATCAAACTACCCAGCCTTGTTGACGCAATACCAGACGTAAGACACGCTTTCTATGCAGATGATATCACGTTATGGACAAGGGCCTCAAACACTGGAACACAAGAAACACGCCTACAGGAAGCAGTAGATACCATCGAGAGCTACTTGCACAAATGCGGCCTCTGCTGTGCTCCCGAGAAGTCCGAACACCTCGTCCTCAAGTCAAGAACGAGAGGCAGACCACCCGGCTACGATGAACCCGATCCTAACGTCACCCTCAATGGAACGCCCATTCCAAAAGTGGAAACCCTACGAGTTCTAGGGTTACACATACACAAAGACGGGTCCGGGGCGGCCACCCTCCCGCGACTACAGCGAACGCTATCACAGCTCACGCATCTCGTCAGGAGAGTTACAAGCCATAGAAGCGGACTTAAAGAACAGGACACGCTACGCGTGATACAAGCACTCCTCAGCAGTCGAATAACATACGGCACGCCCTACCTCGCGCTGAAGAATGCAGAGGTAGAAAAAATTAACATTCAAATACGGAAAGCCACCAAAATCGCCCTGGGCCTACCGTCTACGGCTTCGACTACGAGGCTTCTCAAGATGGGCGTACACAACACCTGGCAAGAGCTAGCTGAAGCTCACAAAGCCAGTCAATTAGAACGACTGAAGCTCACGCCCACCGGAAGATCAGTGCTGCAACGGCTGAGCTACGGTGAAACCTTTATAGCCACCACGGACCGAAAAGAAAAAATTCCTGCAAACCTCCGCGAATCCCTGTGCATAGCCCCAATTCCACGCAACATGCACCCCACGTACCACAAGGAAAGAAGACAAGCCCGAGTGGATGCTCTACGGCGAAGACACAGGCAAGATCCGGACGCCAGGTACACCGACGCAGCCAGATACCCGCAAAGAAACGCTTACGCCCTGAGCGTCGTAGATTCTCAGGGCAGAGAGCTAGCGTCTGCTACAGTCCGTGCACAAAACCCCGAGACTGCAGAAGAGACAGCGATCGCCCTAGCGACTACCACGTGCATGGACGCAGCTGTCATCTTCTCCGATTCTCAAGCTGCCGTCAGAAACTACGCTAAGGGTCGCGTGTCAACACAAGCACTGAAGCTATTGAAGCACCGCAGTACTCCGATCCCCTACACCTGCGTGACATGGGTTCCTGGGCACGAGGGGCTGGAGGGGAACGAAGCGGCACACGCCGCGGCCCGAGGCCACACCTGCCGGGCCAACCCTTCCTACTCTCGAGACGCCCGGTCTGCGCCAGCGGAGGCAGAGACCGTGCCCATCACGTACTCGGGGATCCTCCAACATCACAGGCTGGAACGCAGGGTGTACCCACCACCTCACCCACAGCTCAACAAAGAAGAAAGCACTACACTCAGAAGACTGCAAAGTAATACTTATATCCACGGAATCATCATGCATAGACTGTACCCAACGCTACAAGGATACCACTGCCCAATGTGCGGCGTACCGGACACCTTAGCGCACCTGATCATCGAATGTCCATGGCATCTAGACCAAGACGCATTGCCTCCACCGAGAGACTGTTGCAACGCCAGACAAAGCGAAGACCTCATGGAAACGTGGGAGGCCAAGCTAGTCTCCGAGGACCTGGAACAACAACGACGTCTCGTTGCCAGGGCCAAGGAAGCAGCGAAGGCCAGAGGGTTCCTGGAATGAGGAGACCTCCCACCGAGAGTTGAACCAGGGCTTACCCCGTAATACTGTTTCCAAAATAAAAGTTTATTCCTCCTCCTCCTTACTGAGTGTATTGAAATATCAATAGTAGAAAGCAGACCGTTATATGTGGCCTTTTTAGACATTACAGGAGCCTATGACAACGTAGACCGCAACATTTTCTGGGATATTCTGGAAGGGGAAGGCTTAGGTGACGATTTTCTACAGCTTTCGAGAGAGATTTACCTAGAAAATACCGTTTGCGTTGAATGGGAAGGGATGAGGAGCTAGGAGAAAGTTAATATCAACAAGGGACTGAAGGGACTGCAAGAGGTTAATGACATGGTTAATGACATGGTTAATGGCAAGATGTTAATGACACAACGCGAGTTAATGACATCTTAGTTGAAATCAAGAAAAAGAAATGGGCATGGGCAGGACATGTAATGAGGAGAGCAGATAACCGATGGTCATTAAGGGTTACGGACTGGATTCCAAGGGAAGGGAAGCGTATTAGGGGGCGGCAGAAACTGAGGTGGGCGGATGAGATTAAGAAGTTTGCAGGGACGACATGGCCACAATTAGTACATGACCGGGGTAGTTGGAGAAGTATGGGAGAGGCATTTGCCCTGCAGTGGGCGTAACCAGGCTGATGATAATGATGATGACTAAGCTTTGAGCTTCGTTATAGCCGCAATGGTGGGTGTATGGGTGTAACGTTAAGGGATAAGAAGAGAGCAGATTGGGTGGGTGAACAAAAGTGAGTTAATGACATCTTAGTTGAAATCAAGAAAAAGAAATGGGCATGGGCAGGGCATGTAATGAGGAGGGAAGATAATCGATGGTCATTAAGGGTTACGGACTGGATTCCAAGAGAAGGGAAGCCTATCAGGGGGCGGCAGGAAGTTAGCTAGACGGATGAGATTAAGAAGTTCGCAGGGACAACATGGCCACAATTAGCACATGACCGGAATGGTTGGAGAAGTATGGGTGAGGCCTTTGGCCTGCAATGGGTGTAGCCACGCTGATGATGATGATAGCCGCAATATCGAACGGCAACGGGCCTAGAGGCGCTGCCACATGTCTGCCCGCGATCGAAATAGGAGCCGAGTCAGAACTTGTCGATACGTAACATACGTGCAACGTGTTACTGTTGTATGTCTAGCCTTGAACACTATTAAGAGCAAGCTTTAGCTCGGGAGCTCCTATCTAAATACGTGGGAAAAGAGAAATCGTTTTTCTCGGCAACCAGTGCACTTAATTTGATGAGGTTTCTTGCATATAAGAGCAAGATTTAACAACTAGCGACTGTTAGTTGCGAGTTTTCGATTTAGGTCGTCAATGTTTCTATACAAATCGGCAAAAATGGCACATTGTCAAGAAACAAAGCTATCAAGTTTACAACTCTATAACCCAGCAATGAAAATGGTATCATAATTCTGTAACAACAAATAGTACATCTAAAGCGGACAAAGTTTTAAAAGCACTGAAATAAAGCGCTAATATGTGAGCAAAACTTTTGCAAAACCCTTGTAGTCAATGTAACAAATTCACATATGATATAAATTGGCACATCAAATTTGTCCGCTTTGGATGCTCAACGGATGCAGTTTACTGACATGCGATATCTGCTTTTGATGCAGAGTTGCGGATTTGTAAACTTCGTGCTTCTATATTTTTTTTTCAACCTACCAATTGTTGAAAGTCCATTTTAACCCATTCAGGCTCTAAATCAAAATTCCGTTAACAACAGTCACTAGAACTTTCTCTCTCAAATGCAACAAATTTCATTAAAATCGGCCCAGTGGTTACCTCAGAAAAGCGTTTCTGCGTTTTACATACTTGAATAGGTGGCATCGGAGTTGGGCCCGCGCTAAAGCTTCCTCTTAGGTATCACTCAGGTCACAATCAGAGGTGTTTGCATGTTCCATGCGGCGTGCTTCGCCAGCGTACATCCCAATAGCTAACTAGCGAAGCTCTGAGGAAGCACGTTTTGCTAGCTTTCGAGCTCCTAAAATTTTCGCGATACGAATTGCTAAGCATTGTTTACCTAGTATACGGGCATCAAGCATTAAAAGATAAAGAACAGCTCCAACCGAAGGGCTGCTAGCGACCGACAGTGGCCGCGAATGTGCCACGATCAATCAGACGCACGCCATGCGTTGAAAGAACATGCGCATTCTTAGATCTCGGGTGGAGCTTGTGCAGGGGCCCCTCGCCGATGCGAGGACGCTGAAAAACGAACTGCCCTCTGCAACAGCAACTTTATTTGTGACGCAATACAGCGCGCGATGTCCGCGGCGGCGGCCAGATAGCACGGGAGAGCCCCTGTGAACCAGGGGCGGACGGCACACGGTAGGCATGGCTTTTGTCGCAGAACGAGAAAGGTACTGTGACGTTTCACTTCGTGAACGCGGGTGGCGCCGAAGCGTATCGGTGCTAAAGCATACACGACGCTATCGGCCCTCGGTGCGCCTGAACGCCCACACTGTCCGCGTAGCAGATCGCATTCAAGACAGGGCTCGCGCGGCCGCGCCATACGCAGCAGCCGCCGGAGTAGAACGCCCCCTTGTAAACATGTTCCGGAGTAGAACGCCCCCTTGTGTTCATGCTTACTAAGCATGAACACTTTACACTCGATGAGCGCGGGCACTCGCTGTCAAAGCGCTGGCGCGAGAAAAGTGCGGCAGCAGCAGAGAGCTAAGTGGCGTTCCAACGCAAACCGAGTGATGAGAACACTGCATACCCAAAGCTACGAGCCGTCGGCCCACCTAGACTGTGCCCACGAAGCAGATCCCGTTCAAGAAAAAGCCCGTGCAACGCCCCGCCTCCCGCACCTCACCCGGTGTCATGCGCGCGACGGAATGCGGCGCGCTTCCTCCCTTGCGCACGTGAGATTGAGCCGCCATCGTAGGCCCATCGTCGCACGCTTTCACTCGCATACATAGCGTACGGCGCGCGAGGACGATGTTATCCCGGTACGTCTGTATTGCAAACAATACACGTAGCAACTACCAGAGGAGGTCAACTAGGTGCGCCTCTGCCTACCTTCGTCGCCCCTCCGCGACGCTTCGTCGTTTCGCCTCGTTTGTTCCTCCCGCCTTCGCTGCACGTTACCTGCACTTTCCTCTAGGTGGCGTTACTTAACCGCGCGCTCGCGCTTATTCGAACTTTTCCACGGCGCGCGATTTTTTTCACCACCAAGCGCCTTCGTTCGCTTGCTTCCTGGCTTCAGTCGGACACCGCCGATATGAAGAACTGAACAGTTGCGCGTAAAAAGTTCGGCAGGTGTTACACAACAGAGTATGGGTGCAGGCCAGTTGGTGATTAATGGTTTTGAGAAGCTTAAAGCTAAGCAAAACAGACTCGAAGAAAGGGACAACACATGTTATATTCTTGTAACACAAGAAGGCTAAAGTCTGCTGAACATTTGGTAATAAATAAGGTATACAATCTGGGTTATACTTCTTCGTAAGACATATTGGCAATAAAAATTAAGAAAAATAGAAAAGATATAAGAAATAAGAAAGGGAACAGAGGGGCCCGATTTTTATTGGTCATATCATAAGCGAACAAATAGACACCAAGGATGCATTAAGATATACAATCGGGGCTAGACTTATTGCAAGACATAATGAGCCGCAATGGGAAGTACACGTGTGGCACTAAGGCGACCGCACAAAAGCGCAGCTGCACCGAAGTGTACACTCTAGCGGCACAACACAACGCCTGGCGCGACAGCAATTACTAAACTCAAAATTTGGCGGACACTTAAGATTGCTTACATGTGGGAATGCGAAAGCATTATACCATTTGTAGACTTCGGAACGTCATCAACGTGCTCGTTTTATACACTCATGACGTGGCGCCACCTCCAAAGCGCGTCACGTGCGCAACTCGGTGACGCACGGTCTAGTCAGCGAGATGGGTGCAACGTGACGTGTGCATTCAGGCGTGCACTAGGCACCCCTTTAGTAAGCCAGAAGGGTGGAGTAACGGTGACTTTCACTCTGCGTACTGGACACGGACGCGTTCGGACGCAAGATGTCGAGCTCCATCGGTGCGGTATCCGCGGGTCGCGGGAACACGCTTTTTGCTCCTTCTGAAAACTGTCAAGTTACTCTGCCGAACCTGCCAACAGGAATTGTGGTAAACACAGTGTTTATGCATGCTGACGTTTCTGCTAGACCCTACAGGGTCAGACAGGTTGACTCATCTTGGTCTGCTCGCTGACATCCAGTTAGGCACGTACCAGATGAATCACGTCTGGACTATCACCCTCAAGGACACTGCCGCTATGGAGAAGCTACTTGCTGCGAAGGACATGAAGGTGAAAGACTGCAAGTGCACGATAGTCGACCCTGTAATGATCGAGGCATTCGCTTCAAGATACACTGTCTGCTCCACGGAGTTACTGACAAGGATGTGCATGCCATGCTATCGCCATACAGGAAGGTGGTCGAAGTGTCAAGGGAAAAGTGCCGTGCACAAGGCGTTGTCGATAAAGGCTCCCCGACTCGTACGCTTACCTTAAAGGGCCCTGCACCAGGCCCCATAGCAAATTTTGGTCATATGCTGCAAGTTGTTACATGTCCTCTAGAGAACTTTCTGCCGCGAAAATTTTTTAAAATCGGCTCATTATTAGCCAAGACATAAATACTTCAGTGCTGTGAACTCATGATTTCAGCAAGCGGGCTCCACTGCCAAGCAACTCGCTCTTTCCACTCGCCCCGTCTAGCCTCTGCAAGCGAAATTCCTTCCCTGAGTTCTCCCATACCAGGCCTCGAGGATCTCATGATGCATACATCAAAGGCCCCGCCTTAATTTTTTTTCTCCTCGCTTTTTTTGTTGTTGTTTTTCGCCGCTACGCACTTCCGCTGACAGCGTCTTGCGCGAGCTGTTGTCTCATTCGCGCAGCGCACGATTTTGCGCGCTGTGCACAAGGGCACATGACTAGCGGTATAATTCAGTGCTACATGAATACTGAGGCAGAACAAGCGGACCACAGAGCATGATCATGCGCTGCAATGCGGTAGAAAATGGCAGTTTCGGTACCTGCGCATGCGACTGCACGAACGTGGGAACAAGCAGACGAAGTGGAAGTACATCTCTCTTGCTTCTGTGTAAAGTAAAACAAAAAACATGCAGACATTCCGTTTGTGTGTTTCATTCTTTCTCAAAACTTCAGTTCGTCAATTCAAGCAACAGATCACACCAATAACAGATAAAGCCTTGAATAATTCTCGAAGTCACTTGTCATCACAAGCGACTCGCACTGCGGACCCGAGTACATAGGCGCAGGGACGCGAGTACGTCATCGTCCGGCTTGGAGCGCAGCAGCCGCGAGGAGAAGAGAAAGTGGCGCTCGGATTGAAATTTCAGACCTCTCCGCGGCACATAGCGATGTAATTCTTTGCAAACACGATGGTTGGTGCACATAGTATGCTCTGCGCTTGTCAGCTCAAAATGGCCAGACCTGGTGAGGGGCCCTTTAAAGTTGGAGCCTGGTGTCAAAATCGACAACATACCGCACCAAATCAAGGTGGCCTGTGAACCTGTGCTGTTTGTTGTACCAGACAGAGCCCCACTTTGCATCTGCTGCAAATCCAGCGGGCATATCCACAGGGAGTGCCAGGTACCACGCTGTACACTCTGCCAACGGCACGGCCATGAGGATTTCCAATTTGCGAGAAGTTACACAAGCACCACAGGATCTTTGAGGGATGATGATAAGTCACAGCACCTCGTGCACAAACCTGATGCCAAAAATGAGCGGGGGGAGGAGGAGGTGAAACTTCATGCGTCAAGGCACCTCCTGGGTCGACCACGGTAGACAGTGCAGACAATAGTAAGCCTTCCAAAGAAGAGTGGCCACTGCTGGCCCAAGCTTCGGATGTGAAAGCTGAGGGTAATAATAACACCAAGGTCACTACTAATGATAATGACGCGGACAAGTCCGCATGTATGGACGTCTCAGAAGCATCAAGCACTGCTGTGACAGCAAAGTGGGCTGACGAGGACAGCAACGAGACAGTGGTGTACACCGACGGCAAAGGACAACCACCAACCAAGATGGCTATAGTTTGGCAGTCCACACTGTGACCTCGACCGAACCTGGCCACCGCTAACAGCGTGGCACAATGTCACCTCCAGAGCCAACGTAGCATAAAGCCTGCCATGGCGCGACGCCCTGGCATGCAACTTCTTGCTGAGGCAACCACCATGCTTCCCAGCCTTTCTTCGTAATCACTATGGTTTCCATTCCTAAATTGCTACACCTCGCGACAATTAATGTCCAAGGGCTTGCGTCCAAAAGAAAACAGAGTCAGCTGTACTGATTGGTGACTGAGTTTGACCTCAACATTGTGCCGATACAGGAGGCTAAAGTTGATGGTGAAGCAGAGACTGGGAACATGCTGCAACATTTTACGTTGTCTTATGACACTGTGGTCAGTCATGCTGTAGGGGCGTCAGCGGGTTGTAGCCTTCTTCTACGCCAGAACTTGGGCTTACCCATACAAGCGACAATAAGTTGTGATTCAGGGAGGCTGATCATCTGCAATTTTCTTTTCGCCACTAAGGAGTGGCGTATCATTTGCGTCTATGCTCCTAACAATGTGGAAGAGAGGTGCACCTTTTTCGAGTACGTTCGGCAATACTGTGACTGCCAGAAATTAGTGACACTCACCGGTGACTTGTGTGCTTTCTACAGTAGATAAAACTAGCAGACAATATTTTAATGACACAAGTACTAGTATTCTTACAGAAATAGGGAATGATTTCAGTATGGTGGACATGGGGCAATGCTAGGAATGTACGTGAACCATGCAATTTGCTCATTTCCAAGGATAGGGTCACGCCCGATTGGACAGAATGTATGTCTCGTCGGATATTGTACCTTTGTGTTAAGAGTATCATGTTATGCCAGTCTGTTTTAGTGATCACTGCTTAGTGTATTTTACGAGGAAGTCGAGGAGAATCAAGGATTAATTTTAATTGGCAGTTATGGAAACTGAATTGTGAGCTGCTGAATGGCGATGTTTTTATGAAAGAAGTACATAACTACTTTATTTGAGAAACTGAATGAAAACATCAAAATCCCTTTGGGTGGAAGGTGGGAACTGTTAAAGAATCAGGTCAAGAGAAAAGCACTGAAACGTTCAAGTGCAGTAGCTAGAGAAGCAAGAGCTCAAGCAAAAACACTTCGCATGAACTTTCAGCTCATTAATTAACCAAGAATCACTCAGACCGTGACAATTTATGAATGATATACAAGTGGTGAAGCGCAAGCTGGAGCTTATCGATAGTGAATGACAATGTGGTGCCTTAGTACGCACAACAGCTGAAAAGCTGGTAAGCAGAGAATTGCCGACGAAAAGGGCATTGGGGTGGAAAAGTGGTACATATAAAGGGAGCACATAGAAACTGAACGTGCAGGTGTGATCACTAAAGATACTCGAGAAATTCTCAGAACATCTTTAGAGCATTATTGTGCATTGTTCGCACGCAGCACAGTTGACATCAACTGTTTCAAGTGCAAGTTTGTTTCCTTGGTGACACAGTTCGATGATGTGATGAGAGAAGCTCTGGAGCCGCCTATCACAACTGAAGAGGTAAATTGCACAACAAAAAACATGAAATTGCCAGGCCCAGGCAGCCTTGCTGTGGCGCTCTATGAAACGTTTAAGGGCACACTCTTTCCACTTCTGATGCATATTGATAATGAAGCTTGCGAGCTTAAGTCGCTACCCCCATCCTTTGGTACGGTGCTTACAATTCTTATCCCTAAATTTTTATTTTATTTTATTTATATATACTGCAACCCTAAGAGGGTTATTGCAGGAGTGGGTACAAAATCAAGGGTGCCACACACACAGCAAAAGGGGGTACACAAATCAAAGGTACAAGGCCCACAGCAAAGCACTAGTGTAAGAAATATGTTGAAAAATAAAAAAATACATACATACATACATACACACACACACACACACACACACACATACATACATACATACATACATACAATACAGTCTCAATACATACATATGCGTATACAGTAAACATAGTGTATAATACATGGTCCTAGGAATTACGGGTATTGACCTGTGATTGCCTTAACAAACTTATCAAGTGTCAATTTGTGTATGTTAGAGGGAAGCAGGTTCCACAATTCAATGGATTGTGAAAAAAAACTATATTTGAATTTGTCAGTACGAGTGTACAGGTGCGTTATATTTAGAGGGTGAAAATTCCATGTGTTAGACGCTTTAGCAAACTTAATGTATTCCAAGTATGAGCAATATTCAGAGTTAACAGTGGTGTAGAACAGTTTAACACTTTCTACATTACGCCACTCTACTAGCATAGAGAGGTTCAAGGAGGGAAGGTTAGGAGAGGGGGAGAAGTCTTTGTTGTAATGCCAGTATATAAATCGGATAGCTTTTTTTTTTGGATGGATTCGAGGTTTTTATGTCGGATTTCAGGTATGGATTCCATATGGCACACCCGTAATCCAGGGTGGGCTGCACTAGGGTTTTATGTGAGCAATTTTGCTTCTTTGCGGGCTGAGCGCAGAGAATGGTTTAGGTAACCTAGACGTTGCTAGAGTTTTAAAACAGGTTGCTTCAATATGTTTGGAACAGGATAAGTCATGTGTGAATAGATTGCCAAGGTACTTATATTGAGAAACGTTTTCTCGGGGAATACCATTGAAACAATAAGGAAGACGGGACTGTGTAGTACGTGTCGAGAAGGACATAGAGACAGTTTTGAGAAAATTGATGTTCATCTGCCACTTGTTACACCAAATACAAAAGTTGGAAAGTTCCGTATTCAGAATGGCGTGATCTTCATGACTGGTAATTGTGTGATAGATAACACAGTCATCGGCAAAAGACAGATTTTAGTTGGTAGCACGTTCTTATATAGGTAGGTCACTTATATACAGGAGGAAGAGAAGCGGGCCTAAAATTGAATGAACCCTGTGGGACACCAGAGGCAATGGCCAGCGTAGGTGATATTGCAGAATCGAAACAAACATATTGCAACCTATCTGAGAGAAAACTAGAGATCCAGGTAACTAGGCAAGGATTATTTAAAATACTATTTAGTTTATGCAAAAGCTTGGAATGTACAAGTGTATCAAAGGCTTTGGAAGAGTCTACGAATATGACGTCGATTTGAAGGCCTAGGTCAAGTGCGTGGCAGATGTCATGAGCAAATTCATATGCTTGTGTTGTGCTTGTGTAATGCTTGTGTTATAAGCTTGTGTAATATGCTTGTGTAATATGTGTAATATGTGTAATATGCTTGTGTAATGGTGCTAAGGCCACTGCGAAATCCATGCTGGAAGACTGTTAAAATATTGTTTGCCTCAACACACGCAATAATATGTTCATAGACGACACATTCTAAAGGTTTTCTGCAACTAGAGGCGAAGGAAATCGGTCTGTAGCTGGATAGGTCTTGTTTACTCCCAGACTTCTGCAAAGGAATAACTTTCACAACTTTCCATGCTGATGGAACGGTACTTCTTTGCAAGGATTTATGAAATATCACTGTAATAAACCTGCTGGACCAGAAAGCATACCGTATGAAAAAGGAATTATGAATGTTATCAAAACTCCAACCTTTATTACAATCTAAGTTTAAAGCTAAGTTTAAGACACCTGACATAGATACACTTAAGTTATTAATAGCAAGCCGTGATTCTGAACTGAAAGGAGGAATTTCAAAGTTGTCTGCAGATAAGACTGACTGAAAGTACAAGTTGAAAGCAGCTGCAATAACATAAGGATCATTAGTGGAAACATTGTTTACTATGAAGGATTGAGATGTTTTACCCGGCGAAATCACACCCCAAAATTTTTTAGGACTTGATTTTAGCTAACTACGTAAGCTGATGGCGTAGAAGAAATCTCTGGCTGCTTTAGTTTTTAGACGAAGTTCATCCTTAATAGTCTGAAACAGTGGAGTTACAACAGTACTACCAGTGAGTCTTTGTCGCCTAAGTCTAGCAAGGCAGCGAGAAATACGAAGGATCTCTCTGGTCATCCACAGCAAGTCAACGTTTCTTTTCTTGGTTTTGAGTGGAACAAAGCGGCTGATGCATGTACGTATGGCAACATTGAAAAATTCAACCAAACTATTTACAGCATCATAGATACTGCGGTGCTCAAAATCTGCATAGGAATCAGAAAGAAATTTACTGATAGACTAGTCATCAGCTTGTGTGAAGTCATAAAAAGTGCAAAGAACAAATTTAGCTTTAGGAACAGAAACATTAATAAGAACTAGTATCACTTTGAGGTCAGCAATTCCATCCAAAACGTCACACGTATATCTATATTCAACAAGATTTCCACTAAGAAATACAAGGTCTAGAATAGAGTGGCCTCTGGTATTCTTGGTGACAATTTGTTTTAGGTTATGTGAGAGGGCAATATTTATTAATTCTTTACCAATTGAAGAATCGTAGCCAGTGATAGACCAAGATTGCCACGAAATGTATGGCGCATTAAAATCGCCCAGCAGAACATGACATGCACAGTTGATGAAGAAGTGCTTCAAAGAGTACAGTTGCCTAGAGACACTTTACACCACATAGATTCTACTTCATTAGGACCAGAGAGAATTGAAGAGGTAAGATCGCACCGCAAAAATCTGATACCAAATCTGATGATACCGAAAAATTGATGATACCTGATAATATGATACCTCCAAATCTGATAATACAGCAAAATTACAAAATGTAACGCACTGCCTGCTAGCCCATAAGCTTGACTAACAGTGATTATAAAGTCTTTATGAACGTGTCAGCTAAAAAGCTACAAACTGTAATCTCAGAAATTGTAGGGTCACAACAGACATGCAGCATTAAAGGGCGCTCCATTATTACAAACACTCATGTACCACGTTTTATCCTGGAATGTTGTAATTGTATGGGTGCTGGAGTAGCTATGCTACAGATAGATTTCAAGAAGGCATTTCATAGGGTTCCCCATGACGCTCTTTTGTGTCTATTAGACTATGTCAGTGTAGGCCACGTTATTAGAGTGTCGAGATAGTGTACAGATTGTGCATGACGCAGTTAATAGTGAATAAAGTTGTTAGTGAGTGCATTCCAGTGCAACGATCACTGCATCAGGGGTGCCCAATATCAGCATTACTGTTTTGTTTGTATGTTTCATCTCTTTGTCTACGTGTTTTTGCAAATGAGCGCATACATGGTTTTAAATTGCAACTGGTAGAAGTGCAGTTGCTGGCCTATGCCGATGACATTGCCACTTTCTGTGCAGATTATGACAGTATTCTGCATGACAGTATTCTGCAAAAGTTGTCTTTCAAGCGGAAGCTCCGTGAACTGGGGAAAGTCTCTGGGGTCTTGGCACAGCTACTAGCCATCTACACCAGACACTTTTGCGAATTTAAGTTTCATGACCAGTCCGGTTAAGTATTTGGAAGTGCCCTTAGAAAATTGTCAGGATAGCAAACCTTACTAGTAGAACAAAATTTGCAACTTACGCGAGAAAACCAGTAACTGGAATGGCTGGAATCTGTCAGTCTTTGCAACAGTATACAACTTATTCTTTATAAGTTGTGGTGTGTGATGCAAGTGTTACATTATTCACGAATGAATGTCCAGAAACTCGACCAAATATTTGCAGTGTTTGTTTGGGGCTCCTCGTGGGAGCAATCAAGCAGAACCAATTCATTTAGGAGAGTCTATGATGGTGGGTTGTCGTTGGGACATTTGTATCTATGCCAAATAATCAATAGGTTTATGTTCGTGAGAGATGTAAAAGATCCATTCCTTCGAACAGCGTGCCAGACACGGTTGGGTAATGCCCTACCAAATCGTGTGGTCTCAATGGATCATGTGCATGGTTGCACTCGGGGTTATATAAAAGAGGTTGTTATGTCCACTTGTTTTTTTGTGTGTGCATTTTTCTCTGAACTATTTAAGTGTTGTGAATCGAAAAAAGTTATATAGAGATCTGTGTGATGTGGTGTTACCTGTGCCACTATACACATCTTTCTACAGTGCCACAAGAGGTAAGTACTTAAGCGTGTCAAAAAGATGATGGTACCACGAAGTGTTACAAGCTTTCGCTTACACACCGAAACACTGACTGTCAAGACATGGATGGCAGAAAGAGGACTTTTTGTGCCTTGAGTACAGTGCCAAATATGTAAACAGGACAAAACAATTGACTATGTGTTTTTAGAATGTTGGCACGCTGTATTCCTGCGAGATATTTTACAGAGGACCCTTAAGAAAGACTTCCCACTGCACCCTCAAGGAATCCGACTTTTGGCTATCGATAAGGAAGATGATGTAATCCTTATGATGTAAACATGCTCATTGTACTGCACAGTGTGTGGAGATGTCGTATGACTGTCTGAAATGCAGACGTTGACGCCAGGGCAGTGCACCAATATTTCAAAGAAAGCATTCACAGATATGTTGAAGAACAAAAGTCACAAATACATGTGCCAGACTGGTTGCCTCATGCAGAATTGCTTTTGAATATGAAATTTATTTAGAATTACGTTCCCCAAGACAGGAGGACATTTTTAGCATATTACTAATATTATGTATTGCTGTTCTGTGATCCTTGTAACTGGTAATAAAGAGAAGAAAAAAAGCAACTGTGGCTTCAGGGAAGCGTGCTCATCTCGCACCCCAGAGGCCTGGGTTCAATAACCACCTAGGCAATGTACCAAATTTTCTTTTCAAAGCCACCAATTTACTTTGTTTACAGGAATCTCCCTGAGAAATGTGACATCAGTCCAAGCATTCTTTGAAGTGTTTTTACTCTTTGTGGCACCGGCCATTTTTCGTCACGACGCAGTTTTGCCAAAGGCACTGCCAACATAGGCACCCAAGGCTTTCACTTTAAAAGAACAGACCTTCATTTTCTGCATCGGTATGTACTGTTTTCATAATGTGTCTCCAGTCCACTTCCACCAGAATGTTGGTTGCAAAGCATGATAATCTTTGAACACACTTGAGCAGAATAACTTTAATGGGTGTGCACGAAGAAATAGTTGACATCGTCCATCATGGGTGCCGAATTTGTCACCGTGCGCTCACTGGAGACAAAATCTTCTGAACATAATTAATGTCGCGATTGAGCATGCTGGTACATATTTGAAAAGGCAGCAGTGCAAGAGAGACACGGATGGAGACAAGGACGAGCGCTGAACTGACCAGGCTCCCACATGTGAGAAACGTAACACGGTGACAAGTGCCAAGTCGCACAGCACCGAAACCAGATTCTGCAATCAATCACTTCAATGTAGCTTGCGCAAAAACACAAGCTGTCAAGCAAGAATAGCAATCGCGAATGAGACTAGGAATTCAATATGGGAATGAGAAAGCTTGCATTCTAGAAAGAAGCCACTCTACCTTGCAAGCACCGAAAGCCAAAAACATTAACAAAAGTTAAATGCTACATAGCACACAGTGTAAAGGTTAATGCAAGACACACACCAATGCCGCGTCAGCTATTTCAGGAGAGGAACTACACCTGGCAACGTACACTAGAAAATACTGCTACAGATATGTTGTGCTTCTAGGCAGTGACTGGTATTAAGTATGAGCAAAGAATCGGTTGACCTTCAATGTTTGGATGAGGAAGAGGAATGATCTCTAACAAAAATGTGGAATGAAAATGCTTGCATTCATTGAAACAAAATTATACTTGGCACGAATTGGCAAGGCCAGAAAGCTCACTAAAGAAGGGCAGGCTGACGGAACACTCTTGGCCAGCGTCATCTGTGCTTGTTCAGAGGTTGCAGGCACATCTGAAGACACAGAATTTTTGTTGTTGAGGTACCTGGATGACTCGGCGAATATCCGTGCTGGTGGAATGATGGCGGAGGCTCTTTTGACTCTTGAAACAGTCATCCGTAGACTTTATATCTCATCCGAATGATTCTGGAATGGCTTCTTTGTTCGTGGTCTTGCGAACTCAGCTCCAGCCCCTTCCTGTTGGTGTAGATGGGGGCTCCCGTGATGACCAAGATGTACTTGGCACAGACTACATTGAGGCAGAACAGTGACACATGAGATACAGCAGAGATTATCTAAACTCATGTAGTGTTTTCTTTTATGTTCGAACCAATTATGCTGAACTGTAAACATGAACAAACGTTCATATCATCTGCTGCGAACAAATGACGTGTATCTCAAGACTAGCAAGCCAATACAGCATATATCAAGCATATTTATTTCTGAACCAGGTGTTGTTTACCTTGAAGTAGCAAGGTAAACGCCAAAGGCCCACACAATGACCTTGTTGTAGCAGGCAGCAGCTTCTGTTTAGTGCATGGAGTGTGTTGCTTTGTACTGGTGCCGTCCTCATTACTGGAACAGAAATTTTGACTGCATGAGAAATTGAATAAGCACAATTTTGTAATATAAATGCGAAAAGGTGCGACATATATATTGTAATGGTTTGTGACTACAGAAAACATGCAAATATGCATTGTTTGTTCTAGGGTGCTTAAGTAGCATGGTAAATAAATATTGTTATTCTCCGTAAAATTGATGTCTGCGTAACTACAATTCATGTCAACAGCTTAAGTATCATTAAGATCACAAATGAGAACAGTTGTGCGCTCATTTATACACTAAAAGAGAGCACACTGCTGGTTTCACAAGCAAATAGATGAAAGACATGAAGCTATTAGAAATGATGCATTCTTTTTCTACATGAACGTGATGCAACGCTTCACTACTGCAAAAATAAATGTCCTGAGGTAAACCAAACTGAACAGCAAGAACATTTGGAACCAACAGGTGCGAAATATGGGTTAATTATCATGCGTGCAACTGTTTAATAGATTAAATTCAGTACTTTAGCTTCAGTTTGTCACAGGGTCATTCGGTTCTGTGAACGAAAGAAGTTGCCGGCGAACTCGTAAAAAAAAAAATTTATTGATAAGGCTACTCAGTCACCCACGGCTACGGCTACAACGAGATGAAAAATGTGACCCGCGTTCCAATATCACTTCCTCTTGCGTGAATGTGTGTATAATTATGGCTTCGCAACTGAAAGTTTATTTCGGAAACAGCAACGGAGGGTCCGTACTGCCCATATGTAATGCAGCATCTAGTTCGTTAACTTGCCTCCACCTGTAAGTTAACGAGACGAATACATTACATAGCGATTGAAGCACCGATCTTAAATGACTCCCCAGTAGCAGCAGGACCCGGCTCCCATTTCGATGCAGACGTGTTCCACAAGGCTCACGACTGAAACCTGGCTTTCAGACTTGCGCCCCAAGTTAAATAACGCCAGATATCGAAGCAAAACAAACTGGTTTTAGCACAAAATAACCAACCGATGTACGAACCAAAGAATCTGTACCTGCCGTGCCCGCGAACATACTGGTACTATAATTTTTAAAATTTTAAATCCAGGCGAGAGGTCACGTGGGAGGTCGATGATGCTAAACGCTATTTTGCGTTTAAAATTGCACAAACAACAAATTTGGCTATAAAAAGTACAATGTAAAATTAGAAATGATAATTATTTAATCTTTATTATGTAGTACAAAGGCTTCGTTTATTGTTGATGGTGGTGGTGGTGATAAACTTTATTGAAAGGGGGAAGGGTAAAGAGGGACATGGCTGAGGGTTAGGGCTCAAGTAAGGCCCTGGGCCTGCTTGGCCTTTTCCGCCCAGTCCACCAGTTCAAGTTGTCGGTCGACGTCCCCGGAACTGAGCCAGGCTGTCCAGTCAGTCTCGCTGCTGACGGGGGGGATGAGAGAACGGGAACGAGGTGCATTCCCACATTATGTGTGTGAGTGTTCCTGTTTCTGAACAGGAAACAGGAAAAAAATTTGTAGGTAAAAAAGTTTGTAGAACTATTGTTGAATGGAATAACCTTACTGATGACGTTGTAACTCAATGCTCATTGCCATTATTTGAGTCGCACCTATGTTTATGTAGCGAGTGATTTACTGTGTGTTATTCAGTAACTGCTGAATAATGTATCGCTGTATATTTACTTGGATGTTTTTCACTTGGTATGCACCCTGCTAAGGACCTGGAAACAGGACCGCAGTATCAATAAATAAATAAAATTGAGCTTACTACGGCGCCTCTAGCTGGAGATAATGCGCTCACGGGGGAACCTTTTTAATTGTTGTACTATGCCTGTTTATTTAGCACCACCACGTGGTCGATTTTTTCGCCCCATGATTTCGCCTATAGTGTACTAGAATAATGTTCATTATAATGTGAACATTATTCTAGTACACATATAGTTTCGCCCTCTGTCAAGAAATGCCATAGTTGCCAACCGAAGCACTATGGCAAGTATTTCAGAATGCATCCAAAATATATGTAATTGAGCTAGTAAGGGAAGGGAGAAGCAAGATATTTTTGTGGGTGTGGAAAGACAGATTGGTTGAGCAGCCACTTCGCAAACAATCTTTGGTTTTTTGCGTGGCCTGCGCATTACTGTTCACTATTTGTAGGATAAAACTTTAAAAAATAAACAGCAGTTGGCAACCAAGTCACGCGGACCATAGTTTCCTACAAAAATTTTGTAGGAAACTATGACCGCGTAGAATTGTTACTCCGCCAGCCAATCACAGAAACAAACAAAATTGTCGTCATGCAACCATATCAAAATGGCGTCATACTTGACACATGCCTCCGGAGCGTCTGCTGTTCTTGAAGAGTCTTTTCATCGGCGGAAGCGTTGAGGTGTGCAACAGACACTGACAAAGTGCATGGAGTCTGAACTTTCTACTCCTTAAAAGTCGGCGGCAGAGTTCCTTTCACTGCTGACCCTCTTTTACTCATGCAACTTCATTGCCAACTGAAGTGAAACTTGGCAATAAATAGTTGCAGCGAAGCATGAGTTTTATTTCCCTTCAATAAAGAAGCTTTCACCATAGTAGACGAGTGAAAACGTACAAAATTACGCGCTTATAAACAGCTGGCGAACCCTCAAATGAACTTCTCGTCTAAACCTCTAAGGGTTATCCAGCGCCATAGAGTTTCTATGGCCAGCGCCACACTATAGTATATTCTAGGCACTATAGCCACCCTAAGGGCCACGCCCTAGAGTAAAGTGGCCATGCCATATGCCATACCTCAAGGCCTTGACGTGATTGTAGCAATTATCTACGCCTCATGGGGTCATAGAGTTTGATAGCGTCCTCGATCACCTTGCCCCGGGGTTGCCCCGAAACCATGGAGAATGGTGCGCCTTGCACCGCCGTGGTGGCGCACTGCGGAGGGTCAACATCGAGGACAAAACCGCACCCATTGCAGGGTGCTTGCATGCAGCGCTACTTTGCCCCTGGCGCGCAAGACGTGCGCGAACACGCGCGCGCGCACATTTTGTTGTTTGCAGGTGCTGAGCATCTGCGGCAAGCGCTCGAACCTTGTCAAACTGCGTGCTCCGACATACCTGGTTGCAAGCAAACACCAATGGATCTCATAATTAATCCTGACGACCCGTTCCTGACGACCCTTTCAACGAACCTGTCCACTTTCGGCCGCTCTTCACCACATTGTTTTTGGATGAGGTCGATAAGCATGCCGTCTTCGCTGTCAGACGAACTTGAAAAAAGCCCATCGATTGCGGCAATTAGCAGCGCTTCCTTTCTCATTGCCGACATCTCCAATGGCTAACTCCGTCAACTCCGTTGAAACCGCAGGTATCGGGCCAGAGCATCCACGGTTCTGCAGTCTGCACATGTCTGCAGTGCGCGCGCGCGTCCCGCAGTGCTTGCTGGGATTGCACCCCGGCGCACCGCGGATTTTCTCGGTGCGAGACGGGGCAATGGAAAACTGCTCCAACAGGGTGCGCTTCCGGTGATCGAGGATGGTCGGTGCGCACCGGTGCGGTTGATCGAGGATGAAAGTGCACACCAAGGCGCACCGGTGCGGGTGATCGAGGACGCTATGAAACTCTATGCATGGGGTAGCGCAGTAGCGCCCTCTGAAACTTAAATGTGGATTATGCTTTTGTTTGTTGTATGCGGTGGAAGCAATTTTGTTAGCTGAAAACACACCACAGACATTAAGTTCTAGACAGCGCCGATTGGGCAAAGAACCGCTCCAGGGTGATTTGTCAAATTCGCCAAAGTCGCTTCTATCGCATGCATCCAGAAATAGCGTGGCCTTCGAGACCTGCAATTTTAACCAGATTAAGGGGGGTGGGGGCGTCGTCGCTGGGGCGTGAATTTAGATTCCATTTATTAGATGTTCGGTTTTATGCACAACGCAAATTATGTTTTCGTTAAGCTCGAGCGCATAATTGCTATATATGAGTGCTTTTAGCAATAACGAGCGTAAGTAAAACAGTAGGGGTATGCCATGGTCAGCCGGAAATTTGAACTCAGTCAAGCAACGCTACCGGTCTTTAAAATACAAGATGGCGGCAACAGTGGGCGCGTGAGTGTGCGAAGCACGCCTTCGGTGTTTTCAGCGTGTCTTACGAAAATGTTGTCGAGGCAGTTCATTTCTGATCCCCGAAAGTATTCGCACATTCTACGAGCACTCGTCGGTGCACGCACAGCTAGGAACAGCTGTTTGAAACAGCCAGGTTGCCGGCGCTATGGTGGCGGGTCGCACGGCGATGGCAAGTCGGTCATACACAAGCAGATCACAATGGATGATTTACCCGGTTTCATAGGACCTTGGCAGGAGAAGTTCGCGGAGACGCAGCAGAGGTTCAACCGGCGACTATTCGTAGGAATCGCTTTTTTTACGAGCACGGCCGTGTACGCCTGGTACTCGGGCGCCCTCGATTATGTCGACGCACCGCCCATGAAAAACCCAGACGACAAGGAGACTGCCGCCACCGCGAAATCGAAATCGTTCGGTCTCGGTGGCGCGAAAGTACAACCAGCGTCGTATACGAAGCTACCCGAGTCTGTCCCATATCTCCTCGTCGGCGCCGGCACGGCGTCTTTCTCCGCTTTCCGAGCCATCCGCTCTGCCGACCCAACGGCAAAAGTGCTCGTGATCGGGGAAGAGTCTTACAAGCCGTACATGAGGCCGCCGCTCTCGAAGGAACTATGGCTCTCCGAGGACGCGCCCAAAACGCTTAGCTTCAAGCAGTGGAACGGCCGTGAGCGCAGCATCTTCTTCGAGCATGAGGACTTCTACTGCCGTCCTGACCAGTTGATGGAGCGGGAGACTGGAGGCATCGCGGTCGTAAGCAACTGCCGTGTGGCTCGCATAGACTCGGAGGCCCAGAAGGCGATCCTGGAAGACGGCCGCGAGATCACTTACGGGAAGTGCCTCATCGCTACCGGCGGCCAGCCCAAGAACTTGCCCGTGTTCGATAAGCCCGAGTTGGCCGGCAAGGTGGTGCTGTACCGCACCGTGGATGACTTCAAGGCGTTGGACGAGGCGTCACGCCGCGCCAAGTCGGTGGTGATCGTTGGCGGAGGCTTCCTGGGCAGTGAACTTGCCTGTGCTCTTGGTAGGCGCGGCCTCAAGACGGGTCTCACCGTTTACCAGGTGTTTTCCGAGAAAGGTTGCATGGGCCGCCTGCTCCCAGAGTACCTGTCTCGGTGGACGACGGAGAAGGTGCGCGCCGAAGGTGTCCAGGTGATTAGTAGCACGCGCGTTACCGACGCCCGACTAGGCCCACGCGGTCAAATACTGTTAAAGCTTAGTTCCGGCCAAGAGATCACCGCCGACCATGTTGTGGTGGCCGCCGGTTTGGAACCCAGCACTGAGCTGGCAAAGGCGTCGGGCCTCGAGGTTGATGAGCGGATCGGAGGATTCAAGGCCAACGCCGAGCTCGAGGCGCGCTCGAACCTATGGGTTGCGGGTGACGCCCTTTCTTTCTACGACACCAAGCTGGGCCGGCGACGCATCGAGCACCACGACCATGCTGTGGTGACGGGCCGGCTCGCTGGAGAGAACATGACGGGCGCGCGCAAGCCGTACAAGCACCAATCCATGTTCTGGTCGGACTTGGGACCCGACGTGGGGTACGAGGCAATCGGCATCGTCGAGTCACACCTGCAGACGGTCGGCGTGTTTGCGCGCGCTACAGAGCAGCAGACCGAAGAAGCCGTGGAAGCAGCGCCAGTCGCGAGTCCCATGAACGCCAAGCGCGACGACTTGCCTCGGGCGCCGGGCGAGGGCGACGATTATGAGAAGGGAGTCGTTTTCTACCTCCGAGACGATGGCGTTGTAGTGGGCATCGTCCTGTGGAATATCTTCAACAGGATGGCGGTGGCGCGCAAGATCATAAATGAGCACAGAGCGTATGAGGACCTTAGTGACCTCGCGAAATTGTTTGACATTTACAGTGAGGATTGAAACCTTGCTGTGCTGTCTGGAAACTCCAGCATAGTGCCTAGACTGCATACCAGCATGGTGTTCGTGCGTGCAGGTTTATTATCTAGATTGTTGTATTTGTTTTCTTTCGTGCAAAAAGTTGTGCAGTATAGAAATGACATGCACTGTAGCTACGTTGATATTTTGTTGTTTATAGCCTATCATTTTGTCAATTTAATATCTCGAATGCATTGTACAACCATTGTTGCCATGCTAGATTAGTACTCACGGGCAAGGTGAAGGAGGATTATGTATGAAATTAATATTGTTGCTTAGTTGTGTACCAATACTATGGAGGCAACATTCCGCATGCTTGAAACATCTACTATGGTTTTAGTTTTGTGACCTTTGACCTGCCTGAGTGTTAGAAAAATGTGCCACAGTCGTGCACTTACCGTTACATAACGTGTGCTTAGCCCGGTGGGAGGCAGAGGGCATATAGGTCATTGCTAGTCCAAGCCATGATCAGCGAATTGAGGGAACAGAACATTTGCACAGCTTATCGGTTTTATTACTTTGGCTAAGTCACATTTTGTTATAGTGTTCTTTAATTTGAAAATTTGCGGGCACACAGACCTGCTTGTATAAATATGCATTGATGTACAGTTAAGTTTCAAGGCCAATACACTGTAGGCGTGTTGTGAAAAGTAAATTAAGTACTAAAGATGCTCACTCTCGGCAAATGACCTCAGACCATTCTGGAACAGTCTACATAATGCCACTTTCTGAATGTATATTTTGATGAAGTAGTGTATATGACAACAATGTATATTATGTTCATTCACCTATAAGTACGACAGCATTATAGATGAGTCTCACACACATTGTAAGTATCCGTCTGACAAGAAATATTGGTTGATCCCAAAGGCAGTGCAGTTAACACAGTGTCTCAAACCGCAAGCTGGCACAAGGGAACAATACAAGAAGCCAACATTTCAGAAAGGGACCTTAGCACGAGAGAAGCATGCGTGCTATTGTGGCCTAATGGTTAGAGCATTGGGCTGTTGTGCTGGAAAACAGATTCAAACCCACTATCGGTCACACATTTATTTGTAGAATTATAGGCAAACTTTACCCACTTTGTAAGTATTTAACAGAAAACTGACAGTCTGTTAAGCATACACAAGCATGTCACAGTGTGACTTAGAGTGCAAGTCACCTCAGACACATGCATACAGCTGGTGACACGTTATGATCATCACGTTCTAGCTACCGGGATGTTTATATTTTGCTTAAGATGCTCAAAAAAAAAAGATTTTGCGCCTACTGCTGCACCATTCTTTTTCAAATTTTGCTACAAGACTGCATTTTGGAGTCTACGTTGTTCAGTGTAACACATGGCACAGTTAATTGCCTGGTTTTTAAGGAAAAAATGCAACATTGCCTTCATTCATGGGGATGCAAGCTGCTGCCGTAACGGCACAAGCATGCCTTTATGTCGCCACCTGCTGGCAGCTGTGGAAAGCAGCCAGCCAGTATCTACAGAAACCTACAGCCGAGGGAGGGGGTCCAACGTGGTTCTAGTGTGGGAAAGGAGGTGAAGGAGACGGAAAGAAAAATGTGGGAAGAAAGAATGCTCGGAAAGCCAGCGCTATCAATGTGTAGGTCACAAGAACAGGAGATTAAGAGAGAGCTCTTATTTGATAACTCGTGGGGCAGCTCACTATTATTCGAGGCTAGGACGGGGGTTTTGAGAATGAAAACATACAGGGCTAAATTTGAAGACGTGGACCTTCAGTGCACAGCTTGCGGAGCCGAAATGGAGACCACTTAGCATATAGTGCTGAGATGCACAGACCTTCGCCCGACCCTGGCAGAGGGAACAGTGGCAGATATGGAAGGGGCATTAGGTTTTCCCGGGGAACGAGGGCAAATAGACGAGAAAAGAGTGGCAGTAACGAAGAGGAGGCTAGGGGATTGGTGGAGGAAGTCAAGGGATAGATAATACCATAAATCGGGGAGATAATGTTTCCTGTACTGTTTTAGATAGTTATCTTGGGGGGAGGAGGGGAGTAAAAACTAGGTTAAGAAAAAGAAGATATAAAGAAAGGAAAAAAAAGAATAATAATAAAATAGGAGGGGGAGCAAAAGGCTAGGTGGCGCCAGCCGCCGCCCGTTACAAAGGGTATAGCCGCCATCCATCCATCCAGTGAGGGTTTCTGCATGTTGTCTTCTTTGTAACATGTGGCAACCTTCCCTGAACAGCTGCTTTCTGCAGCTGTTGGCCGGCTATTGCGGCAGCAGTTTGCATCCCCACAAGCACAGGCCATTTTGCATTTTTTCTTAAAAACCACACAATTAACTGTGCCAAGTGTTACACGCAATGACATAGATACCGAAATGCTATCTTTGTGCAAGTTTCGAGTGAGAGCAGTACAGTGGTAAGCACAAAAGCTTTCTTCAGATGTATTGAGTTAAATATCTGCATGCCTGTGTGCTATCGCACACGTAGTAGTTAGTGATGAGAAGTTCTGGTCTCATTTTTCTCTGTTGCATACAGCATGTCGGTCTATGGGTAAATTCAATTAATTCATACAGCTATTATGATGTTAGTCTTGCCAGAGTGTCTTTCTTGTCACGAAGCTTGTAGGGAAAGCTCAGTATGCCATCTAAAGCAGTTGCAAGGCCGCAATATGGTGCAGCTTAGTTTAGAGGGCATTTAGCCATATGCAATGACATGGTGCATCTATGGTGAGGCTAATACTATTGACAGAGTCCTTTGATAGTGCTTTTGTTCAGGCAACAAGGATTCTATAGAAAAGTTTTGTACATCGCCCAAAGTAAATGTGATGTGGTGCGTCATCATTAAGGGGCACATAGCTGTCAGGTAGAGCAGGCTACTTTGCATATATATTCCAGCAAGACAGGTAACTTTCCTTGTTGTAGTGTTGCAGGAGAGCAAGAGGAGTATAATAATGCAAATAACACGAGCTTCATCATTCTTGAATTAGGAAGGAACAGCGCCAACTAAGACGAACACAAGAGGGGAGAACCACACAGGACAAGCGCCAACTTCATCTAACTTTATTCACAGAAAATTCAGCAAATATAGGAAAAACACAGACATGCGCACAATGACCATCATGCGTCATCTGCCAAACCGCTCCAGATATGACATTTCACTTTTGAAGAGGGTCACGGAAGTATCACTTACACAGTTTTTTCCTCTTTTCTTTATATGGAATGCTTCTAAAACCTCACGTGCCTTAGTTTCCCTACTTCTGCCAAGAATCTTTATCGCTCCGAACCGTGGTTCACACTTCTTGCAGTACTGGCATTGTCTTTGTGGTGAATGTTCTGCCGCTTGGTCACACACGGTGCAAGTTGCGCAATGTTGCGAAAGATGCGCACCTCCTTCTTTCAGCGACCTCACATGTTCAGCAGCACGGTCGTTCACGCATCTGCCCGTTTGGCCCACATAGGTTTTCCCGCACGTCAAAGGTATTTCATATACCACACCGGTGCAGCACTTTACAAACTACTTTCCATGTTTTTTGGTGCAGTTGCTCCTCGTACCCTCACTCGCGACGCGGGCGCAGAGCTGAGCTTGTTTTCGAGGAGCCGAAAACACGACTGGGACGCCGTGTCTGTTTGCCACCTTTTTCATATTGTGGGCTATCCTATGTACATAGGGAACCACTTCCGGCTTTGCAGCTAGTCTTTCTTATGCGCACGGTCTCTTGACCATGGCACCTTTGATATCTTCAAGACAAAGAGATGCGTGAACGACCAAGACAAAGAGGCAGATGCGTGAACGACCGTGCTGCTGAACATGTGAGGTCGCTGAAAGAAGGAGGTGCGCATCTTTCGCAACATTGCGCAACTTGCACCGTGTGTGACCAAGCGGCAGAACATTCACCACAAAGACAATGCCAGTACTGCAAGAAGTGTGAACCACGGTTCGGAGCGATAAAGATTCTTGGCAGAAGTAGGGAAACTAAGGCACGTGAGGTTTTAGAAGCATTCCATATAAAGAAAAGAGGAAAAAACTGTGTAAGTGATACTTCCGTGACCCTCTTCAAAAGTGAAATGTCATATCTGGAGCGGTTTGGCAGATGACGCATGATGGTCATTGTGCGCATGTCTGTGTTTTTCCTATATTTGCTGAATTTTCTGTGAATAAAGTTAGATGAAGTTGGCGCTTGTCCTGTGTGGTTCTCCCCTCTTGTGTTCGTCTTAGTTGGCGCTGTTCCTTCCTAATTCAAGTATGCACCATCTAGCCCAAATGAATGTTCTCCTGAACTTCATCATTCATTAAATTAATAATTGCTAGAAGCACAATAAAGGCATATAGGATTCATTAATTTAGTTGACTATAGCACCGGTGTTTTGTTAAGTAATTCTTCACTGTCCGCAACAACCCTCTGTTAAAAGACAACTGAAACAAAATGTTTGACCAAATAAAAAGCCTAGTTTAAGGTGGTGTAGATGTAGAGAAACCTCCATGCAAAATTTGATACTTAGAGTACAAGCGGAAGCGTCGCAAGAAGCTAGTAAAAATGGCAGTTCTTGATACCGAAACTGAAAGAAACGCCACCATTATCGCTCGCATGAGTGACGCACATGCTTTCTATTGATTGCGCTTCAAAATATGCAGTCGGAATTGGCCACTACGCGTTGGTCAAGCTGGTGCAGGACAAAGGCAGCGCGCACTACGCAGCACGGCTAGACTGGAGTACACAAGCGTGAGCGGGTACTCCAGCCCAGCCGTGCACATAGTAAATGTTGCATGTAGCTGCATAGCGTAGATGCTGTGGGGTGCCGCGATAAGCCCTCGCATCGTCAAGATGGTTGGACAACTGCAGGCTCCGATTGGTCCCTGTAAGAAAAGTTGTTTATGGGCTTTGGTACAGGTAAACAGTTTGAGGTGCAGAACATCATGATAGGAGGACCTGAGCCTTGTGGAAACTTTTATAGCACTAGATTTTTTTTATACTATCGTATACAGTTCATAGCATTTATATGGGCCTACAAAGGATGATCAACCAAAACTGTTTATTTGGGTAGACTTTTGCATCTGAAAACTGTGCGACTCAATACTATTGCAAATAAACAGCTCTAGCCCTATCAAAGAACTGACCGAAACAACTTGCCATTGGCCCATATTTATAGAACCTCATCTGGTATATAAGATCTTCAAGCAGTCACTGTGGAAATTCTGGAACTTATAATATGTTTTAATATAATCTTCTAAGAAAGACCTGTCTTTGTGCGGGTGCATCTTGTGCTAACACAGAAGTATCGTAACACTGTTATTGGAAAACAGTGTGGCAGTTGAACAGACATCAAAAGTGTGGAAAGGATGGGCTATGCATTGGGCTGTTGATTTCATCTCGGTTCAAGTGCTGCATTGCTTTCCCGTAACATTGAACCTACACCAGTGAGGGGAACTGTCGGACGTTCCAATAGTAGTAACATTTGAGATCGAATTGAACTTCAGTTGAGTAGTACTGGAGGAAAATGAAGTTGAATATTGTTGTACAAAAAATCATTCATTTAACAATAATATTGCTGCATGGCAAACCATGCCATTCAACAATGATTATAAGGGT
Source organism: Dermacentor albipictus (assembly GCF_038994185.2). Classification (NCBI taxonomy): domain Eukaryota; kingdom Metazoa; phylum Arthropoda; class Arachnida; order Ixodida; family Ixodidae; genus Dermacentor; species Dermacentor albipictus. The sequence goes on from NC_091824.1 coordinate 138,443,912, forward strand.
AGATAAGGGATGCGGGCATTACAATAGCCAAGATGGTGCAAAAGTACTGCACTTTTTCTTTGCTGTATTACCGTTGTCTGACAAGACGCTTTGGTCTTCTTCAGTCTCGCAGGTATACCACTGGACCAAAATCATAGACACAATCACAATTACAGGTCAGGATGCAGCATCAGGGGCTGGGCTATACAGCTTGAGTCAGCAGACATTAACTATCGATATCACTCTCTGTGTGGACAGACAGCAACATGTGTTTGACCAGGGCAACCTCTTAGGTGACGTTAGTGTCCTGGCACAAAATGCAGCGGGAGCTGTTGTAACACGGTGGGAACTTTGTTGAGAGACAGACTCTTTGGTTATGCCATTGGGCAAACTTCCAAAAACAAGAAACTTTGATAGTGTGATTATTACAGCACAAGGGAACTAGGTGAGTATAGGTATCCCTGTGGTGGCAGTTATGTGAGGCTCATGACAATATCATCATTATCATCACCCTATGATAACGGTGGTTATTGTGATGCAATGACTGCAAAAATATTGTATAGTGCATTTAATGGAATTGCAATTTTTCTCATTAATGTAAAGCAGTGCGCACATCCTAGAAATCGCAACGTTAGTAAGTTAGTAATTGCAAAAAAAAAAAAATTCTTATGATGAGTACTCTGCAGGGCATAGGCAGTTATGCATTATCTGATGAGGTTTATAGAGGCAGCCTGGTGGGCCAGTTAGTGTTTGCATATAGTATCCTGAAGACTGGAATGTGTATCTGGGGCAATAGAAGAGCAAAGAAAGCTGACATGTTTTTTTTTAGCTAAAATACCACTATTAGATCAGGTTTCAAAGACTCTGGCCTAATCCTAAGAAAACACAAAGTGAGCATTCATAAAAAGTACTAAGAGATACCTAGTGCCAGGTGTTATGTTTTTGCAAAACTTTAGTGCAATGACCACACCCTAGCTGCAGATGGCATACTTCCAGAGAAAAGTAGCATTCTCCTCCAGGCAACATCTTGTGAAAATATGTCTGGTATGGCCACAATAATAGTTGTCACATTTTCCCTGCAACGTAATGTTTAATTATGGACAGTTGATTTGAATCCATTTGAAAAAGGTTCAAATTTGCAAATAGCAACAATTTGATCCAGTCAGACAAGATTATATTCAATTTGTTATTTCAAACGTTTCAATATTTGCACACTCTTACTCAATTTCTCCGTTTTCTTGACCATGACACTATTATAAACACATTGCAACATCCACTAGAAAGCAGAATCTAAGTAGAATTTTGGCAAATCGTGGTAAATATTGCTTCATAGGCATAGTTCCTTGCTGAAGACCACTGATATACTTGGGCTAGTGTTTTTTTTTTTTTTTTTGTCGAGTGCAGAAAAATAAGACTGCATTTCATGGTGGATCTAGCAGTGACCTCTTTAGATGTATCAGTTAAACATGCAATGTTGCATTTGACAAACTCTATAAATCTGCATTCCTGCCTATGGCTCACAAATATGCACATCTGAAACTGCCAATTTTCATCCCTCCACCAGCTTAAAGGGCCCCTCACCAGGCCCCATAGCAAATTTTGGCTATACGCTGGAAGTTGTTACGTGTCCTCTAGGGAGCCTTCTGCCTCAAAAATTTTTCAAATCTGCTCATTAATAGCCGAGATAGAAATATTTCAGTGCCGCGAACCCATGACTTAAACAGGCGAGCTTCGCTGCCAAGCAAGACGCTCTCTCTACTCGCCCTGTCTAGCTTACGCAAGTGAAATTCCTTCCCTGCGTTCTCCCATACCGGACCTTTTTTTCCTTTTTTTTTTTCGGCGCACTTTTGCCAACGGCGTCGCACGCGAGCTGTTGTCTCGATCGTTGGCGCAGCGCTCGATTTTGCGCGCTGTACGCAAGGGAACATGACTAGCGGTATAATTCACTGCTACACGAATACTGAGGCAGAACAAGCGTATTGCAGAGCGCGATCGCGCGCTGGAACATGGTAGAAAATGGCATAGTTTCGGTGGCTGCACACGCGACCGCACGACCGTGGGAACAAGCAGACGGAAACGGAAGTACATCTTTCTTGCTTCGGTGCGAAGTAAAACAAGAGAAACACGCAGATATTCCGTTTGTGAGTTTATTAATTCTCTAAACGTCAATTCAAGCAACAGATGTCTTGAATAATTATTTAAGTCACGTGTCACTACGAGTGACATCACACTGCGGACACGATTACGTCACCGTTCGGATTGAAATTTCAGGTCTTTCCGCGGCGCGTAGCGATGTAGTACTTTGCAGACACGATTGTTATCGCGCAATGTATACTCGGCGCTTGTCAGCTCAAAAGGGCCAGACCTGGTGAGGGGCCCTTTAAGAGGAAGCTTTAGCTCATCAAGGGCTCCTCTCTAAATACACAGGAAAGGAGAAATTTTTCTGAGCAACCACTGCGCCAAACTTGGTGAAGTTTGGCGGATCTTTGATTAAGTTGTCGATGTTTTAAAAATGGTTGAAAATCACAAATTTTAAGAAAACGAGACTATGAAGTTAGCATATATGTGACTGAGCGGTAAAACATGATATCACAATTCTGCAATTCAATCTACTAGCACATCTAAAGCGGACAATATTGATGCTTTAAAGGGCCCCTCACCAGGTCATATAGCAAATTTTGGTTAAACACTGAAAGTTGTTACGTGCCCTCTGAGGAGAGTTCTACCGCCAACAATTCTTTATATTAGTTCAATTAATGGCAGATATAGAAATATTTGAAGTGCCGTGAACCCATGATTTCATGAGGCGAGCTTTACCACCACCATAGACAGTCTCCAATTTCCCCCATCTAGCATCTGCAAAGGAAATCTCTTCCCTGCGTTCTCCCATACGGAAGCCGATGGATCGCGTGAAGAATACGTCACGGGTCCCGCCTTCTTTTTTCGGCTTTTCGCTTCCCGGCGTACTTTCGGTGACGGTCTCGCGCGCGAGCTGTTGCGTTTGTCTCGCTTCGCGCAGCGCACAACTTCGCGCGCTCTGCACGAGAACACCTGATTAGCCGTGCAAATCGTTGCCACAGTCACGAGCAAGCGGATCAAACTCGGACGCAAGCAGATCAAAGACCACGCTCGTGCGCTGAAACCTGGCAGAAAATGGCAGATAGTTTCGTTTCCTGCGCGCGCGAATGCACGACAAGGGAACAAGAAGCAGACAGAACGGAGGTATGGTCCCACTTGCTACGGCACGGAGTAAAACAACGACTGGTAGGCATTCGGTTTGCAGGTTTATGTCTCTTAACTTTAAATCGTCTATAGAAGCAACAGACCAAATAACTGATGTTGCCTTGAATAATTCTCGAAGTCACGTGAGTGACTGTGAGTGACGTCATAGCACTGCAATCTACCTAACTCCGCCAGCGCGGCGCCTGTGAGGAGAAGGGCACCATGTACCTCAATGTCCTCCTTACCAGCCGCGAGCGGCGTGAGAGAAGGTCATCGAGGCACCGTAGAAGGGTACACAGCGTTTGGTTCGAAATTTCAGATCCTTTCTCGGCGTACAGCGGCGCAAGAATTTGCGAATTTGTTCGCTTTGATTATTCTAACATATGCATTTTACAGAACAGCGATATCTGTACCTAGTTACGCATTTGGAAACTTCGTACTTTATATATATATATAGGTGAGAAAAAAGGGGGTTAACCGAGGGGCCCGATTTTTATTAGTCATATCACAAGAAGCCGACAAACACTGACGCCAAGGACAACGTAAGGGAAATCACTTGTGCTTAATAAATGAAATAAAGAAACGATAAATTAGTGGAAATTAAAGTGGATGAAAAAACAACTTGCCACAGGTGGGGAAGGATTCGTGAAGGTTGTGGGACTATATATATATATATATATATATATATATACATACATAGTGCTAATTACTATTGCATTAAGCGGAAGAGCATGGAAATGCGTATGTCAATTCATTTTGTAATTACCAGCCACATATATACGTGAATACGAACTATATACTAACGAATCTATACGAATATATCAGAATCCTAAGGCAAAGGCTCTACACAACATATTTAATACAACAGAATCAGATTTGTTCGCAATCATGGAAACATGGCTTAACCCTGCTATAACTGACTCTGAAATACAACTTTCTCCGGATTTCAATATATTCCTACGTGACCGCACTAACAAACGTGGTGGTGGCGTATTAATAGGCAGTCATAAAAGTCTTCGGCGTACAGAAATTAAGACACCCTCGTCCTTGGAAATTATATTTGTTCTCTGTAACGCTTCGTATCCCTCCACAATAATTGGTATTTGTTATCACCCTCCTGGTACTGACCCTCTTTTTATATCCGAATACCAATACTGTTCACGCTCTAACTGAATCTTATCGATATCTTCCGATACTACTGTTCGGCGACTTTAATTTTCCGGCAATATCCTGGACCACTTTAGCATGGGTAGCTTCCAAAAACAGTACCGAGGGCGATTTAATCAATTCATGCCTAACATTTGGAGTAACGCAACTCATCAATGAACCTGCACGCTACGGCAATAATTCTAATATCCCTGATCTTTTTCTTGCCTCTGAGACCGACAGGGTATCAAAAATGATTTTTTTTTTTGCCAGGGATCAGTGACCATTCAGTAATCCATGCATCCTACTCCTGTCAACTGTCGCATCCCACAAAGATAACTAAAGCGATAACATTGTACGATAAGGGTAATTATTCCGCAATAAACTCTGAGCTCGAAGAACTTGCTACTTTTCTTCTAACTGACTTTTCAAAGCGTTCAGTCGAGACTAACTAGTTACTCTTTAAAAACAATATACTAGACCTGTTTACTAAGCATGTGCCCAACATTATCGTAACCGAAAAGAAGTCATCCCCATGGTTCAACCTCACATTGAAGCAGCCGAACAATAAAAAGAAAAGGCTTTTTCGTTACGAAAAACGCTCTAATGACGCAGGTGCGTGGAGCAGATACCATGCCATAGAAAAAGAATTTGAAAGGCTCGCAAACAGAGAAAATAATTTCTTTTTTTTTCACAGAAATTGTCCGCTATGTCACGAAAGAACCCGAAAAAATTCTGGGACACCATTAGCCCTAATAACGCCCAACCATTAGCATTGTGCGACGAACAAAACCATCCAATTCCCGATCATGAGGCCGCCGAACAGCTTAACCACTTTTTTTTTTTTTCTTCCATGTCTACCGCCGAATCTGCCGACAACTTACCTCCCTTTCCTTATCATCCCATTTTGCCCGAACGGCATTGCAAAACTAATCGACTCGTTAAAACTCACATATTCATGTGGCGTGGACGGTATCAACGCGTCAATGCTCAAAAACACGAAATCGACTAATATAGTACGACACTATGCCATATTTTCCAGCAGTCACTATCGACAGGAGTGGTACCGGTAGACTGGAAAGTGGGAAAGATTGTTCCAGTACCCAAAAAAGGTCCTCCATCTTTGTGCAGCAGTTGTCGCCCTATTTCACTTACTAGCATTTGTTCTAAGCTAATGGAACATGTGATCTACTCAAATATTGTCAGTTTCTTAGACTGCAATAATTTCTTTCTTTCTAGAGAACACGACTTACGCGCAAGGCTCCCATGTGATACCCTGTTAGCTTTATTTTATAACGATATTAGTTCCAGCCTTGACTTAAACATACCCATCTGTGCTCTCTTCTTAGATTTTGAAAAATCATTCGACAAAGTTCCGCATGAACGGCTACTCCTAAAGCTTTCTCGACTAAACATTAACACACCTGTATACAAATGGATTCGCAGTTTTCTCGCCAATCGACAACAATTTGTCTATGCTAACACCCACTCATCAAACCAGCCCTCTGTAATCTCTGGTATGCCACAAGGTACAGTGCTTGGACCCCTACTTTTTTCTCATTTATATTAACGACCTCCCAGCTAGTATCTCTTCTACCATTCGTATATTCACAGGTGACTGCGTCGTATATCGTTCCATTAGAAACAGCGCAGATATTAATACTCTTCAAAACGACCTCAACCTTATTGAGCCCTGGTGGAACACATGGTTAATGTCCTTAATATAAAGAAAACTTCATTGATATCTTTCCACCGCAGGCCGCATTACCAGCCAGCACAATATATCATTTCCGGCTCCGCAATATCATCCACTGAATCTTATAAATATCTTGGCATAACATATTCAAGCAATTTCTCCTCGTCAACCCACGTAACAAACATAGCTAACTCCGCGAATCGCGTTTTGGGCTTTCTTCGTAGGCGCTTAAGACTCGCTCCACCATCAGTGAAACTAATAGCTTATCTTTCAGTTGTTCGCCCAAAGTTAGAATACGCATGCGCTGTTTGGGACCCTCATCAATCCAACCTGTCTAATATTCTCAAATCAGTCCAAAATCGTGAAGCTCGTTTTATTTACTCTGTTTATTCTTGCCATTCCAGCGTTTCCGGGCTTAAGGCTCGTGGTAACATTACCAACCTTGAATTTCGACGTCACATACCTTAACTATGCCTTTATCATAAATTTTATAATGCTCTCTTCGAAGCTTATAGCCGCACAAACCATCCCAGAGCGGTTTACCCTCTCCCAGCGCAAACTACCACTCATATTCACTCGTTTTTTGTGACGACCGCATGGGACTGGAACCATATACCTGCAATTGCCGTGCACCACTCCGATCCACAATTTAAGGCGGCACTGAAATCACACTTTCACTGTAAATAAAACCTATCCCTCATGTAATACCCCAACTGGGGCCTTTGAGGTATAATAAATGAAATGAATCACACATGGTGAACCATGGTAGACCAAAATTATTTGAATATATTCCCTGAAATTATATAATATCTCAAAGGGATGCAGTGATAAAGGGCAATGAGGGTATGACAGAACTTCCTGAACCCGCACAGCAGCAGCAGCAGTACAGCGCATATAAGCATAGGCGTTTTCTATAATTGTAATAATCCAACGAAAAAAATGTATACAAGTCTGCAGCAGAAATTTATCGCTAGTTAAGGTAATAGTATTGTCAATTTATACGCAACAAAGTACAGTCAACATAAAAAAAATCTTACAATATAAAAAAATAAAGAAGAAAACGTGAGCAGATGTTTGCAACCTTGAAGAATTACAAACCGATTTCCAGTGAAGCTTTTTCTTTCGAGCAGTTGAAATAAGAGTTTCAGTTTTCTGTAATTACACTGGAAAGAGTTGCCCGTATATGATGGTCCCGTTTGAAACCTTGCCCGGATGCAACACTTTCGAGCACTTATCATTAGGAAATTTTAAAAACCAGTAATTTATCAACGTGCATTTTACTTCGCCAAACCATTAACCATAGCCTCTCCCGTCTCCCCTTCTCTTTGTATGCTAGATTTTATCTCGATTTCGTTCCCAATTCTCCCAAAACAGCCAGATAAATTCTGCTTTGTTCGTAACACACATTGATAAAGCTCCGGATCACTTGCATGCTTAATATACTGCAAATGTAATTTAATTGTCTCCTTGTTTTTAATTTACGCATACGCGCACGAATTACCCATAACGCGCCCCTTATTTTCACCATATGTACCCAAGGTGCCTTTATTAGTTCACCGAGGACTTCGGATAAACCAACTACGAACGCCTCATGACGCATGAAAATAGGGAATAGAAACAGGGTCCAGTAATTATTTGCAACGCTTCTAACTAGACCAGCAAAGTAAAACTTTTGTCAGACATCGCAGTTACCATGACCACCCCTACCCATTTCGACAAATTATGAACATGTTGTAACCTACAGCTATGAGGGTTGATCAAAAAGTTTTGCAAGTCGCATATCAGGAAAACTGCCAGACCTTGAAAAAAATATTTTTCAACATAATATCCCCTCACACTTCTCCAATTTTCCTGGAAGGCTTTTGATACATTGCAAAAAAAAAAAATATCTTCAATGTTGCAAAGACACTTTTCAGTGGCAGTTTGAAGCGAGTTCAAATCATCAAACCTCATTGCTTTGAAGTGTTTCTTCAAATTCGGAAACAAATAAATGTTACTCGGGGCGAGGCCGGGACTTTAGGGTGCGTGGTCCAGCTGTTCGGAACCGCACTCTCGAATGGCAGCCTGGGAAACACGAGACCTGTGAACCGGGGCGTTGTTGTTGACAAGAGGAGGACACCTCTTGTCGCTAATCCTTGGCGTTTTTCTACGATGGCTTTGCGCAGTTTTTGATGAGCGTTGACGTGGTATTCGCCTGTAACTGTCCTACTGTTTTGAAGATACTCAATGAGCAGGATCCCCTTTGCGTTCCAAAACAAGTGTCGCCATTACTTTCCTCCCTGCATTGTAAAATAATTTACACCCTAAAAAGTAAAAAAGGGTGTAAAGGTGTGTATAACTCACACCCTTAGGGTGTGTTTTATATAACCGACACCCTAAGGGTGCGAGTTATAGACATATTTACGCTCTTTTTGCCTATACGGTGCTTATAAGTGATACCTGATACGAGATAAAGAAAAGCATTATTTCAATGACTAATGCATTCAAAAAGAAAATCTGGCCCCAGTTGTTTTTTGAAGAAAGAAAGGGAAAAGCCGCAAAATAAGTAAACTTTTACATTTAGTGGTGTGTTCTATCTTATTTAACTGGCGCTAATAAGGTTTTTATGTTCTCTCTTCCCCAGCTGAAACTATAACGTGGATGAAAACACGGGACTCTTTCCAGAAGCGCTCTCACTTGTGCGCGCTTTGCCTCCGTAGCTTTCCCTTCATTGCGACAGAAAGTTGTCCGCGAGTATAGTTTGCAGAATGCGTTGGTCATCGTGGTGTGTCCTGTAAAAAAAAGTGCGCGCAATGTGTTGCACATCGAGTAGTGTCGTTTAGCCATCCCGCTACGGAAACATCCCTCATATCTAATCTCACACACCGCCAAATCGAGTATGAGTACAAACTGCGCGCCTTCGGGGCGGTGTCGCATCACTAAGGCTCCGACCTCACCGCAGATGGCGCCACGCTCGCTCACGGAGGGCTTCAGCCGCGGTCGTTACGGCGGGCTGATAGCGCGCGCGGCGCTGGCGTCGTCGTCACTACCGGTGTCTCTAGCGGCGACCGGTTCGGTTGCGGTTGGTGGCGGTGACAGGCTCCGACCCGATCTGCGCGCCCAACTCTCGGAGCACCTGCGGATCCAGCTATAGCGTGGAACAGCAGCAGCAGCACCAGCCTTACCAAGCACCCTAGGTGAGAGACCCCCCACCGTCAGCGGGGCGTGGGCCCAGCTTGAAATCCGGGCGCGTGGCCGGAAACCGCGCCGCGTCTGCTGCCAGGTTTTGAGCAGACGAAAGAGAGTCCTAGCGCCACCGATGCCGCGTAGGCACGGAGCTGTTCGCTTCCTGTGGTGTAGATATATATATTTTTTTTTCGTTCTTCCCGCCTTCCAGATTGGTCGCGCCTTGTGGGGACGTGCGACCGCACGCGCTCAAGCTGTGTACTTATAACGGTCGTACGAGGCGCCCAGTGTCGGAAATTAGCGCACGAGAGCGCGCACTTTGCGGGTAATATGCGAGTGAGAGCGCTTTTGCGCGCAGCATACACTACAAGGGAGAGGAAGAAAGAGACAGGGGGAGAGAGAGAGAAAAATGAAATTGCAAGCAAGAGCGGTAAGCTCGCCGTGCGGTGCGCATTCTACCCAACAGGTGACTCCTCCGAAAGACCAGCTGTGGTTTGTGGAGCAGTGAGACGGGAAAGAAGCTTCGATCAAAGAAAACGAAAACACAAGCGTGAAAGGGGAACAAATAGGTGCGTCGTCGCGCGCGATATTGTAGCAGTCATACGTAACGTACAAGCGTGCGCTTTTTCTTTCCTTTTCTTTTTTTCTTCCACGCATGGCGAGCGTGCGTTCTTGTAATGAAATGGAAGGCTGAGCTGCTGCCACAGCTCGTCAGGAGCTGGCGGACGCCTTGTTAAGCTCGACAATGCAACCCTCCGTGCGAATGCGTGTTACTCGTTTGGAGTCGCATATTAAGCGCGGGCAGCGCTGTGGCGATGATTTCGCACATACGCCAGAGCCGCACTAAATAGCGGCCGATGTCTCTTTTGGGCTTTACGGTATGCGACATATATTTCGCCTTGCCGAAGGACTTTTAGCCATATCGTTTTCTTTTTCTTTAGTTTTTCTTTTTTTCTGTCGGATTTCCTACAACGTGGGCCAGGAGACTACGATATAGCCACGTAGCATGCGTCTCGATTCAGTCGAATAGACGCCTTGTGCAATACGCAGTGAAACGGATGTATCGCTTTCCGCAGCGCGCTTTATTCATCCGTTGACTGGAACTTGCTGGTGTGCTGCTTTTCAATACTTTGTCGCCCTCTAGTCAAACGATCCTGCAAGGTGGATATGCTCTCAAAGCGACATACGCCTTGCCTATTTTCTGTCTTAAACGTCGCTGCCAAGTACTACCGATGATTGCACCATGAATTTTAAACAAGATCGACGCTGTATACCCACGCTTGCATTTTCAAGGCGTTCACTTCGCATGGAGTATTGCGGCGCGTATGGTTGGGACGTAATCGTTTTGTTCAAAGTCGGCGCTTGTTCGCGTAAGTGAACAAACAGAACAATACGGGTAGCGCTGAAACTAAAGCAACTCTCCCGTCGCTGTTTATCAGATATCAAAAATATCTGGGGATGCAGTAGCAGCGAAAAATTGTTTTCCACTGTTTCGGGACGTTAAACCCCATAGTTTGAACTATATCAATGATCGAGCCTGCAAGTTAGCGCAGTATTCTATTTCTGTTTTCCTCTTTCTATTATAATTTCCCTTACCCCCAGTGTACCTCCCTTTCTTTCTTTCTTTCTTTCTTTCTTTCTTTCTTTCTTTCTTTCTTTCTTTCTTTCTTTCTTTCTTTCTTTCTTTCTTTCTTTCTTTCTTTCTTTCTTTCTTTCTTTCTTTCTTTCTTTCTCAAGCTTCCTGACAATACGAACATTTATTTCGTTTCCCTAGTTATAAAACACACTTAAAAATCATAATGGCAGATTTAAAGATATATATAATTCGAGGAAGTATGCAAATCCGAGCAACTCATGCAACCAAGACAACGAAACTGTGCAAGGGAGTTCTCGCATACCTTCGTAAGTTCCACGGTAACGTCTGATCTCCCACTGCCCGAAACCTACCCAAGACTTTTAAAATGCTTTGCTATATCCAGCGCAAATGTTTCGCTATACCCGAGTCTCTTCGAACGCTTCGGTGTATCCGAGCTCAGTACTTTTATACTTTACGCTGTATCCGATGCATTATTCTGTGCGCTGCACCGGCTCTGCTCTCTCAGTGCGCCTGTGCCTCCTCGATACCGACCACGCTGCCACACATGCATGGCCACCGCCCCTTATAAACCAACTTTTTCGATTCTATAGATTTTCTGGTGAATGTATATATAGACTTTCCATAGAAAAACTATAAAATTCCACTTCGCGCTTTTGTAAGAAGCCGCACAGAAAGCTCTTGTAGAACTCCCCTATGCAGTTACTGAAGTACTAAAGCCCCAAACAGACGACACAAGAAGAGACACGGACGAGCTCTTTCTTGTCTCTTCTTGTGTCGTCTGTTTGGCGCTCTAGTACTTCAGTAACATGCACCAATTAGCCTAACAAAAAGTTCTGCTGGAAAATCCCCTGTACAGCTTCGATGGGAAAAAATAATGGTAATAATAGAATAAACAAATCATCCGAGTGCCGCTTATCGTTCATGTTCCCGCGCTTTCTGTTACCCCGAGAATACGTCTAATCATTCGCCACTGCCTATGTGCCAGCGCGCTCACGCTTACGCATCTTTCGCACGGCAGCGAGTGGCATAATGACTTCCGGGAATCTAAATTGGTCGTCAGAGGTAACCGGTGAGTTTGGAGCGATGCAACCTGCAGATGGTCCCCTGAAGCTTGCGCGGCCGCTTTCAGGTGTAGGTTAATTTGGCTCGACGCTCCGGCGGTCGATCGTGAAAAGCGACGACACAGGACAGGAACTGTACAAACATCCAAGTCGTCGCATGGATAGCTTGCACGAAACAATTGCGCTATAGCGATAGCTGCAGTAACCTCAATGGTCGTACAAGAAAGCACTTAGCATCCTGCACTAATGGTCGCTTTTACGCAGTCAAAACACAATTTTGTCGAATTTCTCTTAATTCCTCGAAATCGAATAGTATCGCGGATTTCTCGATTTCACGAACGAAGCTCGATTTCGCCTACTATAGAGGTGTAGGGCTTCATGTGCTACGTATTTACGAACGCGGTTTCACAGAATCGATTCGACCGTCGAAATCGGTTTTACAAAAGATCTCCGTGAAAAAAGGCAAGTTACACACAGGCAAGTGCACACACAAAGAAAGGTCCCTATATGTGCAAAAGAGCAGCAGTGTCGCGCCATTTCTATTTATTTATTTATTTATTTATTTATTTATTTATTTATTCATTTATTTCTCTTTCTTTCTTTCTTTCTTTCTTTCTTTCTTTCTTTCTTTCTTTCTTTCTTTCTTTCTTTCTTTCTTTCTTTCTTTCTTTCTTTCTTTCTTTCTTTCTTTCTTTCAATGCCCGTCGGCTCTTCGCTTGAATTTCTTTCGTGGCTCCGCATTTTGCGTGAGCATATTCAGAAGGCTGTGCGTTCAGCTCAGAGAAATTAACTGTTGGTAGTTTTATAGACCATAGGTCCCAGGGAAACATTAGGTTCGATGAATTTGTGAGCACACATTACATAGGCGCGGTTGCCAGCGCGGCAGCGGCAGGAATTTCGGTCCTTAGTGTTGTCGTGAAAATATCTGCCAGGGAAGCAGCCGAGGACGACGATATATATATATATATATATATATATATATATATATATATAAATGTTCCAGCAGATCGACTTAATGTAATTCCTGAAGTCAGAGCAAATATCTAAAGCATTTATTCTTAAGATGTCGTCATTTAATTGTCAATTCGAATAAGGAAAGAACCCTCCTCATTTTCTCACGCTCCCTCGCACCTCCGATGCCAGTTGATTATATATTTTCGCCACGCTTTAGCGCGGCTCGTTACGTAGAGGTTGTCAAAGACCGTGGAGATTTGCAATGCAAGGTGGTTTGTGCCAGAGTTGCGGTGTGGAGCCTTCCATTCCATTCCCACTACATTCCGGAGAGTGGAGATCCCCGTAATTCCACTTGTTATTTAACTCCTCAGATCACTCTCACTCCGCGAGTGGCTAAGCTGGTCCAGCCTATTTCTCCAATTCCAGTAAATGAAACGCTTTATCTGTATTTTCTTACAACTTGCGCTTGCGTGCCTAGTGAGAAGTGTTTGATTAATATAACAAATAATGTTGCGTTTTTCACTCAAGAACACACACGCTTTGCGGCGATTATCACTTCGAGGCATTGTTGCCTGTAGGTGGTGGTGGTGGTGGTGATGATGTTGAAGCAGGCGGGGTTAGCCTGGCATACATAGCCGGCAATTGTTCCGCCTGATCCTCCTTCGAGTTGAGATCAGGGGTGTGTCACCAGGTGTCGATGAGCCCCGTGTCTCGCAGGAAGGCTATCAGCAGTCGTTGCGCTCTCTTCCTGAATGCCGCGGGCCCTCCGGGGAAAACAATGTCTTCAAAGGTCCTGTGCGTGAGACCGCTTTTTTGTAGGCTGTCCACCATCACTTTTCTTTCTGTGTCAAACTGAGGGCATAGCCAAATGAAATGTTCGATGTCGCCAATGTCACCACAGAAAGCACTGAGTGGGGAAGCGCGAAGCCCAGTCTTGAATAACCAAGCTGGGGTGTACGCGGAGTCGGTCCTGATGCGGTATAAAAGCGTCGCTTGTTCACGTGTAAATCCATGAGTCACACAGGATTCGTGTGGATTCTTGAACATCTCTCTAAAGTGAAGGCGGATTGCACCCTTAGGGTTTCGAAAAGCTTCTGGAGCTTTCACTTTTGGGACACATGTCAGCGCTAGGCGTGCAAGGGCGTCAGCTTCCTCGTTTCCATCAATTCCTACGTGTGATGGAATCCACTGAAACCTGTAATCTCTCTAATTATTAATCATTAACATAAAGCAAACTACAAAATAGTCTTAAACCGTGTCCCTCGTAGTGGGCGAGCACACGTGTGTGAGGAATAAGCAGGCAAGCAAAATTAAGATGGTGGTCTTCGAACATAATGCTGATGCTGCAGTAAATGAGCTTGTATAGAGCCAAATGAATCGCTGAAGTCTGGTGCACATTTACTAGCATATTAAAGGGCACCATTTTCCAGATCGCCTCTCTGACCGCGTGTTATCGCGCCTTCTGGGTATTCGGCAGTGTGAGAAAAAACGTGGCACTGTTTCCAAATCAGCGTGTACTCGCGTGCGGTGCAACAGTTTTCCAGGTGGCCGTTTTTTGCCTGCATCCCTTTGCCGTAGGTCAGGCACGCTCTTGCTGTATGGAATAATTCTTGGAAACTTAACTAATAATGTGAAGGACTGCACTAAAACCAAAGGAGTTAACGAACTTAACTCCTTCACAGAAAATTGAAAAGTTAGCTCTAACTAAAGGTTGCTGTCTTTGACTGCTCTTCAACATTGCAAGGAAGGGGGAGGAGGAAAGATAAAAGAAGAAGGCAGCGAGGTTAACCACAATACCATCGGGTTGGCTACCCTACACCGGGGGAATGGGAAAGGGGAAAGCAAAGATCACAGGGAGAGAGAGGAGGGAAGGAAAGAAGGAAATTGCGGCAAGTTCGCTGACGCGTGTGGTTTTACAGAAATTCCCTTAATAGTCACAGGTGGTCGCACAAACCCGTCGTCGAAATCTTTCCGGGTCATCATAAGCATAAAGTATGAAGAAAGCCATACGGCTGCAAAGTTAGTCATTCGGTATCATATTATCATATATCTACTGATAGAATAGATATTGAAAGAGTCGTATTGAGTAAAAAATGCGAATATAATAAAGTTGTCAAGTCTAGTTTACTATAATTGACTCATTAACCGGTTTTCTAGTCTGGCTTAATATCAGCAGTTAGCCCACCGCGACTGTGGGTCTATTCTATTTGAACTGCATTCCGGAATCTGGGGCTCCCATTCAATTCTCATTCCATGTGACAGAATGCTGCTATATTATTCCATTCCATTTCGGGTGTTTGGAAATGTGGAATGATACCAGAATCATTCCAACTCCGGAGTTGCCCCTGCAGCCCTGGTTTGTACTATACGTCTGTCTCTAAGCGTCGACGTTGTATTTAAGACGCTTATTTTATTTCAGAGGCAAAATAATTCAGACCTGCATCGATGACTGACGAGAGAGCAATTTGGCCAGTCACCCCTTGCAGAGGCAGGCGTTTTCGTGTTAAGGGGGGTTAGAAGAAATATCAGCTTTATGCGAACGTCCCGAATGAAATACAATGAGACGTTGAATGCGGAGGGGGGTTGTCTATTCACCTACTGTCTTGGAATCTCCTGCTGATATTAACAAAGGCTATGGACTTGTGTCCGCACAACCAGCATTAAGATAGGTGACTGGAGGTCATACCATATATATATATATATATAGTCATATAATGAGAAGCCTCATTATATGACTAATAATTATCGGGTCCCTCGGTTAACCCCCTTTTCTTCTCGTTTATATATATATATATATATATATATATATATATATATATATATATATATATATATATATATATATATATACTCTTTTTTTCTTCAGCCTTACTAGTAGAACAAAAGAACAATTATGAACTACATATCTAATATCTGTTCCAAATAGTTGCTAGATTCTAACTTTTCTTCTTTTAAATGCTGCAAAACATAATAAAAATAATTAGTTTCATCGGCAGGCGATTTCCGTGTCGAGGAGCTTAACCTGAACTGTTCGCGCACAGTCTGCAGGGCGTTTTCCAACCGAGCGTTTGTGCTGTTGACCAGGAAGTCGCATGGTTTGACATCCGGTTGACAACGTGCAGCACCGCTCTCGGGTTGGAGGCATGCGCGACAAGCGTGCCCGCCAGGCAGGATCCTGTCTAGAGAGTTTTCGAAAAGCTGGCTCGCAGGTACCGTCGCCGAACGCTGTCAGAGTAATGCTTATTTGCTGCGGCCCGCAATTTCGCAGGCTGTCCTGGTCACGACAGGCACACCGCGATGTGTGCGCTGTTGTCACGAGTTGAATCTCTGGAGTTAATTTCGATCGATTCAACCAGAGCAAATGTACACTGTTACTTCATGCACACCCCTCATCTCGCTTGGCGTCGTGAACATTCGACGTTCCTACATAACTACTTCGCAGAACCAGGTTCCGTCGAGGTAATGTAAATATCCCCACTTCGGACCACATATATATAACTGAGAGATAAAATTCTAAGCTCCACTTTAGCAGAAGAGGACGATTTAAATTCGGTGTAACATACACAAGGAAAAATTCAAACGTGCCATGGATCCAAGGAGTCGATGGTTTTAGTAAAGGTAAGAGTTATAGAGGGCAGGCGCAGGAAAACAACATAATTAAGGTACGACACAAACACGAAGGTATATAGGACAGCGATTTCGTACCTTCGCGTTTGTGTCGTACCTAAATCATTTGGTTTTTCCGTGTGAAACGGAGCGCAAGACAAGTATGAGACACTAAACAAGAACGTGCGGCACTATGAAGTGGCATTATAACTGCCGATAAGGGACACTGGTACTTTTCACGGCGTTTCACTGAGGTAATCGTAATAGAATGCCAAGGTATTCACCCAGCAGGGACCGCAGGGAACGTTCACTTTCCAGAAGCGCTGGTATCTAAAGTGGACGGAAGCATTCACTAGTCAGCGGTCGAGATATGCATGAGTCGTTTAGAGTATTGGGGTGGAAAATTGTTAGATCCGGGATCTTTACAGGCACAGGTAACCGCGACAATGTAAATACAGAGATTTTCAAGAAAGAGAGGAGAGATCAAGAAGATGTATGCAATATGCTAGACTGCAACAGACCTAGTAAAACTCGATTGAGACCAGGCAGGCTTGGTGACTATTTGCGCCGCCCCGTTTCGAAGGGAATGCCAATAAACACCGTCATCACTATCAGCGTGCACTGTGGCGCTGCGCCCATGAAACCTGGTCCTTACAGACGACGGTATCGTCGGTATTTCTTTATAGGCGACCTAAGGACGCGCGCTTTTCTTTTTTATGTAAATTTGAAAGAGTAATAAGAGATCTACGTTTGGCGAGTTGGCCAGTTAGCTTTGATTAACGCGCGGGTAACGCGAAGGACCGTTTTTATTCGTGACGCCTGGAACACAGCCCTGGCGTTCTTTGTGCCCGTATGGTGCACCAGGATGTCTGTTCGACTTCCGCTCTTTCGCACGTCGTAGAGGCCAGTCATCAGCGGAAGGACATATATATATATATATATATATATATATATATATATAGATATATATATATATATATATATATATATATATACTACCACCTATTGCAATAGAAATGGCTGTTGTAACAGCGCAGTTAGAAAATGAGCTCTTCGACGTGATCAGCTAGACAGCAGCGATGCCCACGGCGGTGAGACAGGAAACGGTTTATCATGCTCTCTCTTCAGAAAATCGACGCAATTATTTGGTCACGTTGTCGCTGCTTTTTTTTTTCTTTTTTTTATATGGAAAGCTAGAAGCGGGAAGTGGCTTATAAAAAACGACGTTTCACACCGCTATCGCCTAGCTGTTTGAGGACTTGGGTCTATATTCATAATAAAGATCTTATTCTTGAATTGTTCGCAAGGGCAAATGCCAGCCAATCCTAATACTGGTCATGCTATTACACCGTAAAATAATTTACACCCTTAAAAGTGAGAAAGGGGTACATGTGTCTAAAAATCACACCCTTAGGGTGTGATTTAGATAACTGACACCCTCAAGTGTGAGTTATACACAAATTTACACCCTTTTTCACTTCAAAAGGATGCAAATTATTCTACAGCGCAGCGCAGGCGGTCGGCCAGTGGCAGAGAACTTTCGAACGGACAGCTTGGCGAATTTGAATACCGGAACGAATCTACGCGGTGATTTGTCATCAACGCTGTGTTTCTAAACGCCTCAGAATCGAAGTTTCTTCCGTGTCCGCAAGTGTGTCCTACCGCTGTCACGCGATCTTTATCGACAGTGACTGAACCGTAACGACATTAGGCCTGTGCGGGTGCTATTATATTAATAGCGAATGGCTATCTGGGCGCGAGAAACTCGAATTAACTTCATTTATTTATCACGTCATCCAGAATAAACAAACATCTTCTTTTACAGCGAGTGACGCCAGGTTTTTTCGTTAGAGACGCATTTTATTTACCTTATAATTTTTTAAACTATTTCTCTATAGGCGATCTAAGGACGCATGCTTTCCCTTTTATGTAAATTTGAAGGAATAATAAGAGGCCAGTTAGCGTTGATTAATGTCAAGCAGCCCAGCTGGTATGGCATCGAAGCGGAAGGACAGATACACGAAGGCGCTTGAAGCTTTGTTGATTTTTTTCTGTCCCGGTGCATATTCGCTCGCTCGCTCACTCACTCACTCACTCACTCACTCACTCACTCACTCACTCACTCACTCACTCGCTCACTCGCTCGCTCGCTCGCTCGCTCGCTCGCTCGCTCGCTCACTCACTCACTCACTCACTCACTCACTCACTCACTCACTCACTCACTCACTCACTCACTCACTAAAATACTCAAGTACACTCGGCTAACTTCACGCAGTGCGTACACTTGCAATTTACGACAACGTCCACGTCAGAGGCTCCATAGAGAACCTAGCGGTATCCTGTCTCTGATAGCACGCTTCGTGTGCTCGCCAAAAGACAGGCAGTTTAATTGCCGAGAGCAAACCTCGAGGTGACCGCAACAGCGTACGCTGCGCGTTCCCGTGTGACAGAAGCCAAGGGAACGCGCTGTCGCTAACCATGCGGTGAGGCGGTGTTGGGCACGACGCGTGTAGACCGAGCAACAAGTTTGTGCAATTCCGCCTTTTTTTCCCTCCGGTCCGACAACACACAGACCGCAACAACGTCGAGAGCTCGGTTTAGAGCAATGCTGTCCCATTTTCATGCGGGCGTTGGAAACTCAGCGTCGATGCTCGGCAGTTTCAGCTGACAGCGTTGTGTGCTTCGTCTTTCTGACATAACTGGCGTGTCCGCCAAATAAGCAAGCTTGGCATACAAATATTTCAGCTGAGAAGCGCCTGCGGCACGCACCTCTTCAAGCGCTGCGACATGCAAGATCAATAAATAAGTAAGTAAATAAATAAATAAATAAATAAATAAATAAATAAATAAATAAATAAATAAATAAAAGAACGAGGCGGTCAAATCTTGTATATCCAAGGCCTTTTATAGTCCCTCGTGTCCCCCTCCATCCCAAACAAACTGGTACGTGCACATTTAGCCTCTCAGCGCTGTGCGGTGCCCGCGAGTAGGCAAACACTGTGAAAAAAGAAATAGAGAGAAAGCAAGAAAGGATAAGCAGTTCTTCCTTGAGAGCGGCGCAGGGATCGAGCCAACAGCTGGACCATCTCCCAGCCGACGCTCTCTGCGCGCAGCCTCCTCCATACACAGTCCCCCCTCTCCTTTCCGCTTATTCGCCTCCTGACCGGCCCTGCTATTGCGCTCCATTATCATTATCTCTCGGGCCTATCGAGGGACCGGTGCTCGTGCAGCTGCGTGTATCCGAGGCCGCGCCAAGCCCGCTGTCGAACACGCTCGGGCTCCGGCGCAACTTGGGCGAAGCCAACAGAAAGAGGAGGAGAGGAACAGAGCGAGAGAAAATCTCGCGTCGGCCGCACGATGCCCTTCGCCCATCGGAGAACCGCAGCGCGTGCTGAGGGTAAAGGTGAACCGTTGGTCCCACCGGCCGAATGCAGTATCAAGGGCGCACGTGGGAAGAATGGGGTACGTCTTTTTTTCGGTATCACTGTAGTGAAATGCGGACTGATCAGTGTCTCGGTTAAGTCTCGCGCCGCGGGAGGTGGAGGAACGGTAGTTTTCGAGCGCGCTGTCTGTGCACTTGAAATGGGCGAAGCGTCTCGTATGATCGCTACCAGTTTCTACCTGCTTCCAACGACTGGCCACAGCTTGAACGGTTAGGCCATGCTTACAATTCATCTCTCGCTACAGCTTTTCCAGCAGCCTAACAGCGTTCAGCGCCCCGTTTTTGTAACTGTAACGCTGAGCTGAACCCTTCGTTGCACAAATCTAAGCATCAAGACAGAAAGAAAACAAAATTAACAAGAGAAAAGGACTGTACGAAAAGAGGCCCTGTTCCGCGTCTGTCTTCGAGGACTGTTAATGATTTTTCGATTCGCTGGAGCTGGTTCAACCGCCGACGCTTCGCGATGAAACTCATTGAAAGGGGAGTGCGAAATGAAGAGAATACCAGTCATTTCTCTTCTTTTCGACCAGTGTGCGAATCGCTTGGATAGCGAGCGAAGACTGATTATTGTCAAACAGAGTAAGAAGGGTACTAGTGAAACTGCTCGCTGCGAAGGAGCGCAACTCGGACGGAAAGATGAATAATCGATGTCCCAGGATCCTGAGTAAACAAAGCATCCAGCATGACCTAATTGAGTAAGGCACGCGCGAGCATTAATCTCAACTTTCAACTTCGCATCTATCTATCTATCTATCTATCTATCTATCTATCTATCTATCTATCTATCTATCTATCTATCTATCTATCTATCTATCTATCTATCTATCTATCTATCTATCTATCTATCTATCTATCTATCTATCTATCTATCTATCTATCTATCTATCTATCTATCTATCTATCTATCTATCTATCTATCTATCTATCTATCTATCTATCTATCTATCTATCTATCTATCTATCTATCTATCTATCTATCTATCTCATTTTCTTTCTTTTATCATGACTGCAGAGAACAGTGCCTCTTCCTCTCCACAATGACACTCACTCTCATCGCTGGCGATCTTCCCTACGGCTTCCGTGCACTGGCTTCACCTCGCTAATACCCTTAATGCGGCAAAGCAAGCAGCTTGCAGCGTTGTTTCCGTTGTTGCGTACTTACTTCCCTCATACCTGAAGCGTTGGTTAGCGAATAAGGTATCACGTACCGCTACCTTCGTTCATGTTTCAGCTGATCTCGTACGTGCTCGCAGGGTGTGCGCGAGTTATCGTTGTTGTTGCCTCAGCGGGCTAATCTTGACGAGTCGCCACTTGCTCCTTCTATTTTTTTTTTCTTGCGCTCTTCAATTCAGAATTGGGTTTCGAAGCGCATTCCAAATGCTCTTCGGCTGCGCCGTCGGTTCTCCAGTGCGCGAGAAGCGCCGGCTGTGTGTCTCTACCTCGCGTCCTGCAAAGCTCGTCCGAGTTCGCCGCTGGCTAATATCGATCGAAATGATGTCTCACGTGGAGCTTCTTCGAGGGTCCTCGGTGGCGGATGCTGTGCGCTCGTCTTCAGCATGTTTATAGAAACTTGAGACAATAGAGCGGCTGAGGAGGGAGACCCGATCTGTGCTACTTGAACTAAGCTCTCCACTTTGGACGAGCTTATATCTGGAGAGAAGTGAGCGAATATGCCATAGCAAGGACCATGGTAAGGAATGAAAGCTTCCTACGCACTTAAAAAAAGAAGAACAAGTGATGTGCCTAAGACAGCCAAGAATGCGTATAAAGGACATTGGAATTTTAGTCGTCGCTTCAACGGGCCTCGTATTTCTGCATCTGTAACCATACAGACTGTGTGAGCCGAGGCTCATCGCATCGTTGCCCACTCAGTCACATACGACGCCGTTTCGCAGGCGCCTGGGTGCCTAGAGCAAAGCAACGACGTATTTAGCACGTGCTCTGTTATCTTTAGGTGTTAGCCCTGTAATTTTCGGTGTGCGTTACGGGTACTGGGGTCCTATAACGTGAAATTATTCCAATATGTTTTTATCACAATTTCCTAACGTCAAATTTGCGTAACAGCCGACGCAGGCATCGGGCGGTCACCTGCAGGGTTGTCTGAACAGACCAATCAAACGCTCTCCTCGTTCATAGGAGGTCACTTTTGTTTGCTTGAAAAACGAATAACATTGCCTACACTGAGCGGTTTGTCTGAACAGACCAATCAAACGCTCTCCTCGTTCATAGGAGGTCACTTTTGTTTGCTTGAAAAACGAATAACATTGCCTACACTGAGCGGTTTGTCTGAACAGACCAATCAAACGCTCTCCTCGTTCATAGAAGATCACTTTCATTTGCTTGAAAAACGAATAACATTGTCTACACTGAGCGGCTTGTCTTATCTAATTGGCTGAGAAGAGGCGAGGAGCACGCTCAAGTGAAGAGGGATTCAATGGGGTCGAGCCAGTGCACTGAAAATCGATAACCGGATGAAGAGGGTGGTGCCGGCGTCTGCGATTGGTCCGCTTTCGCTTACTTAGCTTGTGGTGGCTGGTCAAAAATCGCGGCGGAATGCAACGGAAGCTTAAGAATGACGCTAAAACGGATCCTCAGCAAAGAAGAGTTGGCAGAACGAGGTCGTAAACGTGCTGAAAGTGCTAGGAAACGTTACACGGCCACGTAAAACGTTTTATTACACGCAAATAAACCCATGCTCTCCGGCAGGTGCGAGTAGTCAGTGCCTGAGCAATCGGCGGCAGCCATCTTTGCCCGGCATATTAATTCACCTTTAACGCGTACACGTCACTTTGACGCGGTGAGTTTTTGCGGTTTTGTGACGTCGCGAGACAGGCAGGTGAAGTGGGCGCAGCCCGAAAACTTTTGACCAATAACCGAGGGTAAATGGTGAAAAGGCGTCGAATCAGAAATAACTGCTTTTCATTTGTTCGGTCAAATCATGCATAATCAGTGTGTGCACGTCATATCAGAAGGGAGGGGCTATCGCGGTTTTCGTGACGTCGCGTGCCAGACAGGTGCGATGGGGGTGGCCCCCCAAAGGTTTTTACCAATCACGGAGGGCTGATTGCAGAATTGGAATAGAAAAGCTTGGAATAGTTTTACGTTACAGCGCCCCTGTTTCATTTCCCGCTTAAGACACGCTCAAGGATCAACGCTGGTGTCAATTACAAAGAATATACGCGCGAGGCTTTTCAAATACGTTTTTTTTTTTATTATCACCTGGAATGTTCGCTTCGAGTGAAAATCCTTTTTTTTTAAGTATATCTTAAGTTGAGAGAATGACGTATAGCGCCCGATGCGAGGTACATTACGAGGTTTAAAATGCAAGTAACCCCATGCAACTCAGTCATTGCGGCGGCTGCTCGGGCCCGCCGCCGATGTGGTTCATCAAGCTGCAGCGTTCTGCCGCTGGACACGAGGTCGCATGTTCGAATTTCGGCGTCTTCGGGTGCCTTTCTGTCGAGGGCGAAGTGGGACAAACACCAGTTTGCTTTGATGTGGCATATATACGCGCCAAAGAGCGCCAGGCGGTGAAAAATTAATCTGTAACTCTTAATTGCGGTGCCTTTCGTAACCCACCTGTTTGTTTAAGGCGTAAAAATTTCATCATTTATTTCCCAACCTGTTCGATTATGTACGGCAAGAGGTTTACTCTTAGATCGGGCAAGAGCCCGAGCCGTCTTAAGCGTTTCAACATCCTCCCGTCACTTCTTTTTTTTTTTGTATGATGACGAGGGCTTAGCTGGCCCCTTATGACGACGTCGCGGGAAGCGTGCAGAAGTTGCGTAAAGATTGAAGAAAAACACTGCGCCATAAGCGGATGAGGCCAGCAGCATATTGCTACCGGTCGTGTTTCGCAAGACGGAGTACTCCGGTCCTGCTCTGAGCAAGCTGTCGAGTTATGCAAACCAATTTGAATAAACAATTATGCAAATTTTAACTATCCAGTAAAAAGACGCGGGCGTTGTTTGAAAAGTTGCACGCGCTCGGAAAAAACGCACCCGATGCAGCTTCTTTTACATCGGCCCACCCTTCTTCGAGGCTCAGGACTAAGCTCGCGAAAAAGACGTATAGAGCGGCGTCAGTACCCGCACGGCCTTGCGTGACTGAAACCGAGCGCTCTCAGGCATGTTTTCTACGAACGAAGCCAGCGTGTTTCAATCGATTTCGATCTGCTTTCAACGCCAGCCTGTCGGCTCATCAATTGAAAGCGGGCGCGCGCGTTCCATCACTGAAACAAAGTTGCTGACGCGGACTTGCCTGGCCGACGCTAAATGCGGTGACCTGTCACTTCTTTTCAATAAGCTCGCGGGGTTCGTACTTTGACTACGCCCGTGAGGGCGCTTCAGTCTAGGGGCGGAAATGCACAGTGACGTAACCTTGTTTTTTGGAGGGGGAAGGGGGGGAGGAGGCCTTCTTGAAATCACAGAAGAAAACTTGCGCAAAGGCGTATAGCTTGTTGTGAGGAAGAACGCCGGTTGTTTATGGAGAAGGAAAGAACAAAGGTGGTGAAATGTCCACGTTGTGAAGATAAACGCAGCATGTGTCAAATCGCCGAGTGCGGGCATATTATGCAAATGTTTGACGGTTGATACGTTATCGAAGCTATATGTCTAAGAAGAATATGCTACAAGTGTAAGTTACGTGTGATGGCGAATGAGAAGCGCTTCAAGCTTCATTATTTTAAAGCTGTCTCCTGCGTCCTAAATATATATATATATATATATACATACATATATGATTGTTAATATGATGTTCAGTGCCGGGGGATTGGCTGCAACTTGCTCTTACGACAAATTCTATCCTAAAAGCTTTTTGTGAAATGGTTAGATATGGGTTGTGTTCACATCTCACAAACTTGGCGACGGCTGTTTCGGAGAAACGAAAACGAATCTCGGAGGCTGTCCATTTGCCGTACACCGGGTGCCGCATGCAATCGCTGACGTCTGTCCGGATTGGGGGCTCAATCCCATCGCTCGTGGTCCTTTGCCAAGATTGGAGTAAGACATGAATTCGAAGGTAGCTGGCCCATGCCGTCGTCCAACTTATTTACGCTGAGGACGTCGATGAAGTGAAGAACTGCTTCTCATCGAGAACGAGGAATATGGGTTTATTTACAGAAATTAAATCAGTCTAACATGACTGCTTGAAAAAGAAGAGTGTCAGTCCAACATGACTGCATGAGAGAAGTGAATCAGTCTAACATGACTGCTCAAGAGAAGTGTATCCAGCATTCGCACAACAACAGTTTTTATACACTCGGTCCGCCGGTCATACGAGGCGGCGACTGTTCGTTTACTCATCGCCAACTTGCTGCCGCTCCGCGGAACAGTTTACGTACACAAAGGCACACACATTCCGATGCCCAAACGACGGCGTTGGAGGGGTGCCGTTCCGGGAAGTATCGGTGCCAATCGTGGGTAGCTCGTTGTCTTGCGTCACGCCGAGGCATGAGAAGCACCAAAATGCGGCTTTCCCGCGGCAGCTTGTCCATGCGTGTCAGATCAGGTCCGCGTTGGGGAACTCCGGAACCATTGTTCACACACCGAACTCGTTCCGTCACAATGTCGATGGGGCTGGTGGAAGGAGGCGGTTTTCAGCATAAAAGCCGCTTCTTCGAAGGCCTCCTAGCTGCAGCGACGGTGAGGGTGCGGAATGCGCGTCTTGCCCCCTTGTCGTAATTGGGTGGCAATTTTGCCTTGCAGCTCGCCATTCTTAACACGTCATGGACGCCACATTTTGCACATTGTCGATCGAGCATGAGCAAAAAAAGAAAAATGAAGCATCGTGGAGATCCGAATGGCTTGTCGCGCAACTTATAGTCACCCTTGAACGGCATTCTGCGTCTAGATCTTTCTTTGGCCTTCACTGCGGTTTCTCGCGTTCGTATACCCCTCGCTGGTAACGTATACCACCGCAGAGGCTGTGTATTTTGACAAGCACTCGCTACTTAAAGACCTGCCATTTCACAGGTATGAAGGAATTACGAGATTTAGAACACCTTGCATCAAGCAACCCACTGAAGCAAACGAATTCAGTCCAGCAGCTGACTATTGATTACTATTTTTTAAAAAATGTTTCTAGCCGCATCACAGCACCGGCGTTTGAGTCCTATTGGAATCGCCAAAAGCGTCATTACTCAAGCGGTCTGCGCGAGTTGAGCTTTCTGGTTCGTTATGCTTCTTTATTGAGAGCAAATGCCTCGCTTCGCTGAATCAAACCTGAGGTGCTCGATCGGCGCTGTCTCTTGCTCGGGTGAAGCGAGGCGCAAAGGTTTCCGCGTCTCTCACCTCTTCATCAATTAGTACGCGACGGGAGATCGATTCTTCGTTAAGTAACATTGATCGCAGAATGAACGCAAGATGGAAAAGGGAGGGGGGTGGGGGTGGGGGGCGTGCGCGTGTGCGTACATGCGTGCACGCACATGACACGTTGTTATAATGCTTTTTTCCGAGCGCGCTAAAATGTTAATTTTTACGCCCGTCTCACCTATGTAGTTTCACAATACTCCAGCATCCACTAGAGAAGCGTTTTCGTATTTTTAAGGTTACACAATGGGCACCAAAAGGAAAACGCAATCGAGGACGACAAAAGACGATGAAGCGATGATATTAGGAAATTCCAGGTCGCTAGTTTGAATCGGTTGGCGCAGGACAGGGGTAATTGTAGATCGCAGGGAGATGCCTTCGTCCTGCAGTGGACATAAAACATGATGATGATGATGATGATGATGATGATGATGATTCTTTTCCGCGTAACGCCTGCGCGTCGCTGCCCTCATGTGTGCGCAATGAAAGAGCTCGGATTCTTTCAGCAAATACTATATATAGACCACGGTTTAACTTAGGATGTCATTGTAGCTATTATGCGGAAATTCCAATGGGGATAGCTAAAGTGAACATGAAGAAATTGGTATTAAGACTTCACACATCTTGACATTACGAACAACGCTAACGAGCGCACGATATATGGTGCCGTACAAACAGGATAGATGCTTTCTGTTTGGTGTTACCATGACGGTACTGGGCCACGAAGCCGTTCTTCTGCTTTCTTTTTCTTTTTATTTTTTTTTCAATAGGCGGTTTGGTGAAGTTCTACGCTGGGTAGCGGGGTCGCGGACAATGGTTTCTACGTAATGTATGAACAACAGTTAGCCAGCGTAACGCGGTGAGGAGGAGGGTAGGAAGGCAAACGAGCGAGAAAGAGCGAAATGAGAGAGGAGGCAAGTGCGTACGCGGGGATGGCGAACGTGGCACAATAGCTGTAGCGCGACGCACACTTCCGCTAGCCAGAGCATTGGGAAAGAACTGCAGGGCACGCCGTTAACACTGGGCAATCAAGACGAGCAAGTGCAGCTGGAGCCGTTCTCAACTCTCGCAGTCGCGCCTTCCCGGCAATCGCTGCAGCGGAAGGTGTCGGTACGTACACGCAGGGTGGCGGCACAGAAGGGGCCGCGTACGAGTGCCGGCGCGCGAGATTAACGGATAGGGAGGGAGAGAGAAATAGCTTAATAAATGGTCGTGATGTCAGCCCTGTCGCACTGAAATTACACCAAGAGGACAAGGAAAATTACTTAAATATGAGATTAGGTTCAACGAAAAAATAAAATATAACAGTTTGCTGATACACGACTTTCGCTTTAAGAATGGTCTGGCCCTTCCCTAAATATATATATATATATATATATATATATATATATATATATATATATATATATATATATATATATATATATATATATATATATATATATATATATATATATATATATATATATATATATATATATATATGACATTCAATTGCATTTCGGCAAAAGATGTACGAGAAGACAATCAAGCTCAACAGAAATTGAACCTAAGTTCTACAACAGGTTACATAAGGGAATTACAGAATTTTTCGGCTGGAAGAGAGGGAAATATATGCAGCCAGAAAAAGCGAACGACGTGAAGGAAAGTTAGTTACTTCCCGTACAGTTACAGAAAAACACACTGTCACGCGTTGCGCCTCGGAGTACGCCACTGCACACCCGCCCGGCAGTGTTGTGGTCTCCTTTAAGACTTAAGGCCCGACAATACGTACACTTCACGGACATGCGCACTTCGCTGTAATTTGTTCCACACCACGCGGCGGAAAGAACGATATAGGGAAGAAAAAGCTGCGAACGTACGCCCGGGGTACATGTGGTGTGCTATAAGCCGCGGTGTTGCAGCTGTGCCAGGCGTTGTTTTGAACGCTACATATGGTTTTATTTAGCGTCAAGCAGAAGAGCACGCGCATCAACAATTTTAATTAAGATAGAGTTATCCTTATCAGCGGTAGTTTAGTCGCGCGGTACCACAGCGAAGATTTCACATTCATTTTATCTCGAGGCCGTTTATTGCGCCGCGAATCGAGGACGGTGTCCGACTGTTATATACACGATGCAGCGAAAACGCTTCAGGGCTGTACATATGCACGCCTGCTGCTTTCGCCGCAGACACAAGCGGCGCCCGCGCTGTTTGCACAGCGGGTCTGCCGCACTGCTACGCGCACTTTCTTTCTTTTTTTTTTATTTTGTTTTATTTCCTTGTCTTCCCACGCCTCTTTCCCATTAGCTGCAGCACCGCTTTAATAACACGTCGCAGTTGCCAAACCGCGAACGAAAAGAAAAAAAAGATAAAGTAAGGGAACCTCGAAAACTGAGTAAACGAAGAAATAAAAAGGCGGCGCTGAAGCTGAATACGGGTCGAAACAAATGGGGAATGAGCGTAACGCCATGTACTCATTTCGAGCCGTCTTTAGCAATGTATTGCTCCTTTTCATTGTGCTTTGTTTCCTGCGTCTTTATTATTATTATTATTATTATTATTATTATTATTATTATTATTATTATTATTATTATTATTATTATTATTATTATTATTATTATTATTATTATTATTATTATTATTATTATATTCCTTTCCTGTTTTTATTAATGGCGTTCACCCCATTATTCAGAAGTCTTCTTTCCTTCTATATGCCTATGACATCGAAATTCTTAAGAAAATTCACGCTGTTGATGACTAGCACCCTGCAGTTGGACCTGCTTTTCTTTTCTAACGGTGTTATGATAATAGCCTCTCGTTGAATGCAGCTAAGACCAAAGTCTTTTTTCTTACTCTGTAGATTCTGTACCGTTGAGTATGGTCTGTGAAATTAATGATCTTGGTGTACTTTTTAATGCATCCTTACATATTTCTGCTCACGCTAAACGCATTGCTATGCGGGGTATGCGCTCTCTTGGCTCTGTTTGTAAACTGCGGGGGGGAATTCAAGCTTCTTACAGTGTTCCGCAAGTTGTAAACAACTATCTGAACTAAAGAACAACGGCAGATTTTGCGAGTTGGTGTTATTCCATATTGTTTAAAAACAGCGCTAAAGACGTACGCCGGACAACAGAATAGAGGATGGGGCACATACGGCGCTTGTGTGTGTCTCATCCTCTATTCTCTTGTCCAGTGGACGTGTTTATGGTGCTGTGTTTAAACAACTATCTGTCTTCTTCAGCTTTAATATGCGTCGGTCGTCTGAAACGGCTTTTCCAGACCCAACAGTGACATTATAGATAGGGTCCAGAAAAAGTTTCTAAGCATGTATCACCACCGCTTTGCAAACATTGGACCTTGTTCTAACACCTTTGGATTATTGCCATTGCCCTTACTTCGCTCCAGACGTAATCGCGCTTACCTCATGTTCCTCTTCAAATTCCTTCCCGGTATCCCACCTGTCCCGAACTCTTCAGTTCTATCATGCTTCGAATTGCGCGCGAGATCACTGGAGAACATAGAGAGAGAGAGAGAGAGAGAGAGCTCTTTACTGAGAATGCTGAGTGTTTAGCCAACGTATTTTAGCCTACATGCTACTCTGCAGGGAATGGGACGAAGGAGAAGAAAGGCTCTAGAAGAAGGTGGGCAGAAGAAAAAAGGAAAATGAAATTTAAAAAATGCAGGTCATGTGACGTAATCAGTAGTAGGGCAAGTGTCTGATGCGACGCATGTAGACGGTAAATGCAAAATAAAATCACAGTCTTCATGACACGACGTGCGTGAGTCATAGTTTAGAGAGTCCCTTCCCTGCCTGTCATCAACAACACACAACCTTCCACAGAATACATTGCTCTATAAGGTGTATTTTCATGATCTTGATATTTTTCATAACTCGCTGTCATCGTTCCTTTCCGAGCTTTGCTTTGTTCTGTCATAGTTCCATGCATTGTTAAACTGCCCTTCTCCTCCTTTTTCTTTTGTACTTACATTGCGCTTTGTTGTATCTACTCTCTCCTTTCACAAGTGTTCTTTTTATTCGTTTTTTTTTAGTTATAGTCCACTGTAGTGTTTTTGTTCTTGGACTTCGATGTGTGCGCCAGCACTCACAGCTTAAGGTTGTTTCAGGGCACGTTAAACAACAACAACAACAACAACAATTATTATTATTATTATTATTATTATTATTATTATTATTATTATTATTATTATTATTATTATTATTATTATTATTATTATTATTAAGGACTCAGACATTAGGGTTGTTTCTGGGCACGTCAAATAAACAATTGATTGAGTGACTGATTTACCTCTTTCCCTTCATTGCTTCTATTTTCTTAGTTGAGGATTGACAGGTATTTGCTGCGTTTCAGGCGGGCGTACGCCTCAGAGACCGCATTGTTCGTTAAATCGATCCATGTTCGCCGGTATAGGGGTGCGTAGTGCGGTCTTTTTTTCTTTTCTTTTTTCCAGGCAGTCCTCTTCTCAATAAATCTTGAATATTGGACCGTTCGAGCTCTTTCGAATTCGAAGAACGTGAAGTAGCTTTTCGCGGGACTCGAGCGAGAGAGAGAGAGAGCTGTCGTAGAGCGGACCAGAATTTCCTGCAGGAACGCGCCTTTGGAATACTGTACGAGTTTTGCAGCATGAAACACTAGAGAATTACGTATGCGCTTAACAAATACATACGACAAATTACTGCTGTCACGCTCCTTTCTGGCACCGATTTTGAATGAAGGAAAGCAGAGAGATGTGTGTTTTTCAATTCCCGATCGATACTGATATTGAGCGAAGCCGCGCGAGTCTTACTTCGTTAATAATGCATAATCTGCCGCTTCCACTGCTTCGAACCTTGCTCTAAACTGCCAAACCTTGTGATATTCATTGCTTTGTGCCATGTCCTGGCTCTCTATGTTACTGAACTCCATACCGTTCCTTAAAGAAGGAATCTGTATAACGCGGACTGCACGGGAATGACCTTGCTGACGCAACAGCAATAATGGCCCTGCTTGACGGCATACTTAATTGTCACCGCCCATTATCAAAGTCAGACTACAATTCTTTTCGTGCCGAGAATGCCCGAACCAGCGAGAGATTGGACACAGCAAGAAAATTGCAATCAACATCTTCGCAAGTGAAATCCACGAAGGAAAGTTAGGGTGTAGCGTGACATCCAATGTAGTCACGCAAATCTCCTGCACAGGCTAAGATTAGGTGCAGCCTTTGCGCAACAATATTGGCATCACGTCCGGCGCTAGGACTCGCCAGACTGCGATTCGCGCAAACGCAGTGCAGCTCACGCTTGTTGTTCTTCTGAATATGACTATGAACGGCAGGCACCGGCCTCTTCTTCATCATCATCATCATCATCATCATCATCATCATCATCATCATCATCATCATCATCATCATCATCATCAGCCTGGTTGCGCCCACTGCAGGGCAAAGGCCTCTCCCATGCTTCTCCAACAACCCCGGTCATGTACTAATTGTGACCATGCCGTGCCTGCAAACTTCTTAATCTCATCCGCCCACCTAACTTTCTGCCGCCCCCTGCTACGCTTCCCTTCCCTTGGGATCCAGTCCGTAACCCTTAATGACCATCGGTTATCTTCCCTCCTCATTACATGTCCTGCCCATGCCCATTTCTTTTTCTTGATTTCAACTAAGATGTCATTAACTCGCGTTTGTTCCCTCACCCAACCTGCCATTTTCTTATCCCTTAACCTTCCTTTCTTATCCCTCTTAGTTGGTGCCAATTAACGGCAGGCCGTTGAGTGAAAAAGTGTTAGTGTGTCCTCTGCGGGACATCATATCAACGGAACGAGCCATCAGCTAGGGCTCTCTTAGAATTGTTCATTCAAACAGGCTTAGCTTCAAGACTGTGAACAAGCCCTTCAAACATGAACATGTACGCAATCGCGTCGGTCTATCCTCATCGTCACTCCTCATAACCTTTTTTTGTCTCTTTCCCGCTGAGCAGAGTAACTTGCTAGATGACTACTACCCCAGGCGGACCTCTTTGCGTTCCCTCTAATAGTCTCTCTCTCTCTCTCTCTCTGTCTCTCTCTCTCTCTCTCTCATCAAGTTAGTCCTCTTTTCTACTTTCATCTTCTCGAGACATAGCCAGCACTGTGCGGCTGCTACTAGAGCACTCGTATGATGGCCGACGCTCGGCTTTCCAGCGCATTATGTCGTGCTAGCCCGTACGGAAAATTGGACGCCTTTTAGACAAGCTGCGTCATTTGGCGGTACAGAGTTTCATAAGTGAAAGCACAAAGAGCAGCGCGCGGAGTGATATGCCGACGTGGCCTGCAGCACTTTTCCCCGTATGCCTGCACGTGCATTCACTTTGCCTCGGCACCGCGGTATTATGAACGAAGGGAGGCAGCAGCTAAATGAATTGCCTCTCGCTAAACGACCCTGTCGGTGCAGAGGGCGATAAGCGCACGCTGCTGTAGATATCGCGGTCGTTGTACGTATAAGCGGTACGTATATATAGTATAGCTCAGTATACACGCAAAACAACAGCCGAAAAGAGAATCCCTCCGTCTCTCCCTCAGAACTTGTCGATTTCGCTAACTCGTCTGGCAGAACCGCGCACGCGCGTTTATGCATGGAACAAACCCGTAATTTCTCTCTGTTGGCTAATAGCGAAATAAATATATAGAGAAAAAAATGAGCACCGTTATACAGGTGGTCGTTGCGCCGAGCGCGTTCCCGTTGTTGGTGCGTGTGTACGCAGCCTCTGCCTCACTCCAAACCAGGCCCCGCCCATACACGTGTGTTTGCCACGGCGCGGCAACGAGCATCCCTGGATAGCGCAATTTGTTCCGCGAGTGCGCCGACCACCCATCCAACCTACGCGCTTGTTTCGCGCTAATAGTCGCACCACGGATCGACCGCGCCCCCTTCGGGCAGCTATGTGTGTGCATTCGCGGGGCGCGCTCTGTCGAATGAGTCGCACGCCGCAGCGACGCCTTCTTCTTCCTTTGCTGCTGCTACTTCGTAGGGGAACATACAGGTAATGAGTCCACACTCCTGTAGGGCCTAGTAGGGCCCTGCGGCCGAGCTACTGCAGTGCCGTCAGCGCCCCGAGCGGCTGGTCAGACCGCTAATTTTGCCTTCCGAGATTATAGACGCATGGTTTAGCTCTGTTTTGGTTTCGGTTTCGACAACGATGCTTTCGATTCTGGTTTACCTTTGGCTGTAGAAATGTTGAAATACGTCGTCTCCAGTGGAGTGCAAGACCTTTAACATTTCATTTTTCGGCGGGCCGTACATGTAGACGTAGTTAACTCACGAATCACAACATTTTCACTAGAAAAGCCGCCTAGCTTCTCGAAGAAACTGCAAGGCTGATTCAGCACATGCAGGCTGGAAAAATAATGCCATCAGAGTTCTCTTTATTGCAATTCTTTTGCCGTTTATGAGGCGCTTTTCTCAGTCGCACGCAATCGGAAGCAATGGCCCCATACAGAGAGAGAAGAAACTTTAATATTGAATGGCCGGCAATTTCGTTGTGGTGGCCTCAGGTGGTGGCTCCAAGTCCTTGGACTCGGAAAAGTTTATTTTTTCTTCTTTACATAGGGAATCGGACAGAAAAAATACTGGATCACGCATTTGAGAAAGATACAGACAGACACGAACTACAAGAATGTTTTAGCAATGACACGCAACGCGTCAAGTAAAAGTGGCACTTGCGAACCGGGCCAGGCGCATGCTGCGTGCATTTGCAGTGACGTAAACATCCTTCTCAAAACGATCCCAAATACGCATTACACTGCTCGCGCGGCGTCAAATGAAACGTGCGCGTGATGGTACGGGTGAAACACAGGTAATAAATTTAGTGCTTTAAACCGAAGGTCTTGCGAGTGGCCTTTGGGAAAAAATTACGCGTTGGAAGTAATGCACATGCCCTTGTGGAACAGATGAGTGCAGAAACAGACATTTGCCTGCACGATAAACGAGTGCCATAGCTCAGATTCTATGCTACAGGTGCAAGATACGTTCACCCAGCATAACAAACGTCATGCTAATAGCGTTCTCAACGCAAGAAACAGCAAAAATATATATGCAGAGAAAAGGAAACACCTTTTACCGCACGATCGAGGCGACGCTTGGAAAAGCGCGGTGGGGTGGGCGTATACCCAGCGGAATATGACCGGCGCAGCATCAACGTGTCTATGGAAACCGGATGCGCGGACGTAACCCCGTAGACGTATGATAGGCTGTCTACCTTTGGGGTAAAGTGGAAGCGCACATCGCAACGCCACCTGGCGGGTGGTCAGACCTTTGCTCGGTCGCGAAACGGCTCGAGTGTGTGCGCTCTCTACGTAGGTATGTTTCTCTGTGGCTGTTGTGCGCTCGGGCTCACGTGGCAACCGCTCCTGCGCATAGAGATTCATACAATAAAAAAAAAAACCTCTGCGCTCCTGCGCGTAGGCACGGTGCAGCAGGTGCGCGCGCTTCGTACAAAACACTGCGCGTCGGAGCACAAAAGCACACGTGTTGTGTTTGGTGTGCCCGCCAGTCACACGGAAGTGGTGTATACGGAAATTGTGCATTTCGTTAGGAGGCAGGGAGTTCGCGGAATGCTTTGGGGAATGTTTGCTGTGTTGGGACAAGGTTGGCGAACGAAGGGATGAGTTGCGTCACTGCGCGGCGGCAAGGTGCCGATGCATGCGCGTCTGTGCGTGCAACGATAGAGAAACGCCGCTTTGTTTCAGCGAATTCGACGTTCGTATGCCCACTCGACAGCTTATGGAGGACCTGGGGTGGCTTTGAGTATGCATGAATGTTAGGCACCTGTTTCCCCTTTCACGAAGACGGCTCCCAGTAGCGCTGTGCTGATTTAACACAAAAGCTGCCTCCCTGTAGGCAGCGTTAGGGAATTAGCAGAGCCTGGGACCACTAGGTTACCCTTGCTCGGTAAAGTGTTTCACATCTGCTGTCCCTGCCTTTCGGTTGCGCAAATATTGTCTGCTGGAAATGATTAAATAATTGAGTGAGTGAGTGAGTGAGTGAGTGAGTGAGTGAGTGAGTGAGTGAGTGAGTGAGTGAGTGAGTGAGTGAGGAGTGAGTGAGTGAGTGAGTGAGTGAGTGAGTGAGTGAGTGAGTGAGTGAGTGAGTGAGTGAGTGAGTGAGTGAGTGAGTGAGTGAGTGAGTGAGCATACAAATGAGTCGATCGGTCGGTCGGTGAGTGAGGGAGTCGATGTGTGAGCAAGTAAGCGAGCGAGCGAATCAATAAATCATGAAGGTGAACGTATGTGCGGTTTCGTCGTGCGTTCGTTGCGCACTGCAGTCCCCCACTCTGAGCAACATCGCGCGTTAGAAAAGAAAACAAAATTGGTGGCTGCTGTATTCGAGCACTTTTGGCGCTCCCGTTGCTATTTATAACGCAAGCTTGCACAGCTGCCTGTAGTTTGCCTGTCCTATAATGCTATGAACTTGATATATACGAGTGTTTCACATCTGCTGTCCCAGCCTTTCGGTTGCACAAATATTGTGTGCTGAAAGTGAGTAAGTTATTTGAACATCATCTGAAGTATACATCTGTGAACAGATGTATACGACTGCGCCTCATCTTTAGGTTAGGCTCCCATGTTCCTTTACTTTACACTCTTTTTACTCCCGCCTTCTTAAACATTTCACATTTTAAAGCAAACCACTCTTTGTCTAGCATCCCATGGTTTTGGATCGGTCGGTCGGGTCGGCCGCTGGTCAGGTTGTCGCCGAGTAAATTCAGTCTTGCTCTTAAATAAAGAAGGAAGAAAGAGCAGCGCTTTTGGTGGCGGGACTCGAACCTCAGTCCACCAGCGCAGTAGCCCGAGGCTCAAACCATTACCCACAAACTCCTTTTTTTCTTCTTCTTTATTGCCGGTTTCGGCAAGACGACGTATATTTCTTTCGTGCAACACCAACCATAGCTCTTTGAGGTGGTCCGAACGTGTTGATTTTGATGATGATGACTTCCATACGTATGGTACATGCCCACAACGGGGGATTGTCCAGGAAAAGAGATATATGTATTATGTAGGAAAGCTGAGAGTTCGGCCTGAATCGAAGTTATGACCTGCCACTCAGCATTGGGAAAGGGAGGTGGGACTTGATTACGCGTGTTGATTATGCATGGTTTCCATATTATGGCACATAACCACAATGGGGTATGCGTCATAATACGGCCAAGACGCAAGCGGTACATATCGTGCCACCCGCCGTGGTTGCTCAGTGGCTATGGTGTTGGGCTGCTGAGCACGAGGTCGCGGGATCGAATCCCGGCCACGGCGGCCGCATTTCGATGGGGGCGAAATGCGAAAACAGCCGTGTGCTTAGATTTAGGTGCACGTTAAAGAACCCCAGGTGGTCAAAATTTCCGGAGTCCTCCACTACGGCGTGCCTCATAATCAGAAAGTGGTTTTGGCACGTAAAACCCCAAAATATTATTATTATTATATCGTGCCACGAACTAGCTCTTGTAGACGATCGCCACGTGTTATGATTACGATTATGATTTTCTGCTATAGCACATACCCACATGCAATGATCGGCCAAGACGTAACACGCTATATTTTAAATAAGTAGGAATGAAGAAATACGAGCCAGTATAAAATGCGTCACATTGCGCACAGGATGGATGCGGGGGAGCACATGTATATACGCCACTTTCATTTACACCAAAGACAGAGGAATGAAATTGGCAAACATGTAGCATTTCATTAACAGCTTCACATGGATTCGCGTTAAACAGATCTGAAAGAAAGCGGTTGGGAACGTACTCTTCGCCGCGAAATTATGCAGTCAGCGTTCCCTCTTAGCACATCTTCCTGGGCGAAACTTGCGCAGCGAGTCCCGAAAATGGAATTTGTTCTCTAGAGAAGCGCCCCCTCGGGGCGAAGCGAGAATTCTCACCGCACGTCTGTGGGACATACGTATACGCTCCGGAAAGCGGTCGAGAGGAAGCGCACACACAAGTTTTGCCACACTCCGAGCTCGAGAGGGCCTTGTTATGCGCGTCACTGAGTGCGTAATATAAGCGCATGCACAGCCCTGAATGCCGCTCGGTCGGTATATGGTCGCATTCACCGCGCCACTCTCGTTGCTTTCCTTCCAACGAGCCTCTCGACAGAGAGCGTTCTAGAGACCGCGAGCGCTCGACAAATGTCCGCTTTACCTGGCCGTATAAGAAAAACCCGCCTTGAATTACTTGACGTGTTCCTTTTTTTTTCGTGCTTTGCGTCGGTCTGCTCACTCCGTAATTCCAGAACCCCCTCCCCAAGCGAAATTGGAGAAGCATGTGCAAGCCATGCCACGCGCTCAATATTGGCGCAGCGTGTCGCGTTCAAGGAACACTCGTCTCTCTTGTGTGCGTGTGTGCGTGTGCGTGCGCGCGCGCTGCAAGCGTGTTTACACGTGTGCGTCTGTGTGCGTATGTCCGGTTGTGAGTGCGGGCTTGCGATAGATAGTACATGCTGTTGTGTGCTTCTGTTTGCCTTTCTGTGCTTTGACGTCGGAAGCCAGTTCCCCACGCGTCCCGAGCTGTCACTTCATCAAGAGGAAGATTCGCTGCCATTTGCGGCACAACCAACTTCTTTTCTTTTTCTCCGTATTTGCCAGCATTCCTCTCTTTCTCCAACCACGCATCTTTTGCTGGTTTGGCTTAAATTTTCGCATTTTCTTCTTTTTAAACCTAGAGTTGTCTCTCCTCCCTCTCCTTCTGCATCATCAGTGCACCGTTCTCGCTTAAATTTTCCCTCTTTAAAAGAAACACACACACACACACACACACACACACACACACACACACACACACACACACACACGCACGCGCACGCACGCACGCACACAAACCCACACACAAACACACACACGCACGCACGCACACACACACGCACACACGCACACACATGCACGCACGCACACGCGCGCACACACACACACACACACACACACACACACACACACACACACACACACACACGCTCACTTATGAAAGTGTCACACGACATACCCATGTAAGCACATCGAAAGGAAGAAGAGAGAAGAAAAGGAAGAAGTGTAGTTGCCGAGGTTAATCTGTCACAAGAGCTGAACCGGTCTTTTGCTCTCCGTCTCGCCGATTATACTCCAATATTCCTTGCCGAATTCCTGGCGATAATTCTGGCCATGCAAAAATTGGGTCCACAGCTATCTAATGTGATGGCGGTTAAGGACGCGCTTTCGGTCTGTACACATTTAAGTTTCACTAATCGGTCACACCTGTTGAGTATTGGCGGCGAGGAGTTACGGAGTCGCCATCTATCGGAAGCGCCTCGCTGTCGTATTATGAGGGATCACGCGGCGCGCTCCTCATAGGTTTTGCTGTCAGCGCTCACTGAAAACACCACGCGCGAGCTCTCCAGGACATTTCTGTAAGTACCTTAGAAACGAGAGAAGTTTTTTCTGTCTAAATAATAATCTTGGGCAAACTGAAAGCACACAATCGTTTACAGACGCTATCTCTTTACCGAATACGTACAGTGAACGCCACTGCGCGCGGTCGCCGCGATGAAGTCTCCCGAACCAGCTTCTTGCGTGAAAGGTAGGTAAACGCTGAGAGCAAACCATGTGAAATATGTTCTTACAGTGTTTGTATAACTAAACGGAGCGTAATAGAACGAAGCCTCAATGCAGCGATCGCGCAGATTCGCAGTGACCGACTGCGCATCTGCATGCTTGTCCGCGCACTGTTTCGCTTTCTCCGCGCGCGCGTTTTCGCACCGTGCCATGAGCTTTAGGCCGCAGAATATGAGCATTTGACAGTATACAAGCAACCATTGTTGCGTGGGCGCTATCAGGGCTGTTCAAAAATAATTTCATTGTAGAGACTTCGACGCCTACAGGGACTGTGATGTGCCGTCGCGACGATTCAATATATTTTTTTCTTCTAAATTCTTTGAACTTTAAATATTATTTCTCGAGTTGCGTCGCACTGCATATTTATCGGTGTTCTCAGCGTGCAATTTCCCGCTGTTCCTTTTTTGTAATCCAGTGCATTAATTCATAGCATAAACATGACCATATGCCATGCTTTTTTTAAATGTGCTTCTTACCGCTGCCTTTCCATTCCACTGAACTTGTCAGTATCTATAGCATCTACAAGTTCATAGACCAAACCATCATGACATTAGTCGGGCAGCGGACTGGGGCGACCGTCTCAGTGCGCGTTTTCAGAACATCGCAGACCGGGCGCCGTAGCAGAAATCTTCCTCGCGTCTGTGCTTGCTGCGCATACCCGAGTTGTAGCCGATGACTGTTTGCCGGTTTTATGTTTCGCGAGCCAAGCTTCACGCAGCTTCTTGTCCTGCGGCTACGTGTGAATAAGGCTGACACCGGCCTCCGCTACGTGCGTCCGGCCCTGCGGCACCGAGCAGTAGCCTACCATGTTGCGCGCCTTCAAAGGCAGCCACTACCTATTGTAGTGCTTTCAAGCGTTGTAAAGGAGACACTCGAAGGGGGAAAATTTCGCCACTAAATGAGAACCGCAGCGTACGAGGGAATTTAAACTCGTTTTCAGCTCGCTTCGGCGCTCCCGAAGCAGCCGAAGCGGCCGCTATGTCGACGTGATCCCTCCTAGCACGTCACGCCGACGGTGGCGCCAGCTTTTCCAGTGGTGGAGCTCGAGGCCAATACTTTCGACGATGGTCCCAGACAATTTGTCTGAAGTCCGCTTTGTCTGGGTCCCTGGACATAGTGGAATCTTTTTAAATGAATCAGCCGACTCGCTCGCATCGTCATCACTAAATGATCCGGCCTTAAAGGCTCTTCCTGATTTTTCTTTTAAGCCAGAAGCTAGATTTAAACGCCTTTTATTGTTGACTTGTAATGAATTATCCATACTTTCCACAGATGATTTTCAACACGTAAAATTTCAGTGGAACACCAGCAAATGCCTTTCACGCCAATGCAAGGTGACGTTAGCAAGTTTCCGCTGCATAGTTCCCCGCCTAAATTTTTACCTTCATAGGTCTGGTTTATCCATAACTAACCTCTGCTCTTTTTGAAATGAACCAGACACTATTGACCATTGCTTCCTTTCTTGCCGCCGCTGCTCCTCCTTTCGCAAAGTGTTCCTCATATTTCACGCTAGTAAACTAGGTTTAGCACTTGCAACACCAAATATTTTGTCTTTTGGTGCCTGTCAATTAGGCACAAGCCATGGCTCGACGATTAGTGCTCTGCACAAGTTCACTGAAGCATCCGGAAGGTTACGCTGCTAGATTACCGACCGTGGGAGAGTTTATGTTATTATTATTTTTCTTGAGCTTCTCCATCTAATTGAATTTTTATCTATTTAGTTGATGTATATGTACTCTCAAAATTGGCGCTATGAGTTAATTGCGAAATGGTTCGTCCTAAATATTCGACTTTAACCCTTTTGGTATGTTGTTGGGTGTACGCTTCAATCTGTCCAGTGTGGCCCATCTCCCTCGTGGGTACGAGCCATGTTTTGAAACAACAACAACCACAACAACAACAACCACCACCACAACAACAGCAACAACAACAACAACAACAAGAGCGGCTATTGTGGAAACTTTTTACCGCTTCGAGGACAAGATCAGCAGCGATCACTGATGCCGATGGGCGGCGCGACGGCACCAAGCACTGTCGTTCAACTGCCAGTGTTGCGGAGGGGCAAGGCAGCAACGGGGATGTGCAGGCGTGGCGAGGGCCGCCATTACCGCAGCATGGCTTCGGAACCGACGAGCCTGTGAGCCAGCCTGGAGCCGCCAGGGTCTTCTACATTCTACCACGAACACTCCTCCTGGAAACGACGAGGAATAGCCGAGAGCATGTCGGACAAAGCAAGCTGTGCGAAATAGGTGAGAGTGGAAGATCATATCGATCGCATGAATGAGAAAACATCGACCTACTCCCTTAGCGAAGAAGAAGACATCGAATGTGATGAGGAGGCAGATTCTTTCACTCTTGTGACATATAAAAAAATAAGGTTCGAGGGAATTCTTGTGGTATTCCGACCAATTGAAGAAATGAAACAGTTTTGGAAAGTAAACCCATGTGTTCAAGCCTCAGAAATCGTTGCGCTAGCAAAAGAAAAAGTAGGTTCTTTCCGAGTGAACAAAGACGAAAGTTTCTCAGTCTCTGTGACTTCACCCGCCTCAGCCAAGTGTTTGTTGTCGTGTGTTTAGGTGGCTTGCTTACTAGTGAAGCCATTTATTCCTGTGTCATACATACGAAATGATGGCAAAATCAGAAACGTACCTCTAGAATACACAGAAGAACAATTAACAGAATATTTAAGAGAGGCAGGAATGACAACAGCTAGACGCCACCTCCGTTACATAGGTCAAGAGGATGGCACCGTGGAATCACGCCCTGTGAGAAGTGTAATTTCGCAATTTCGCTACGACCA
Organism: Dermacentor albipictus; assembly: GCF_038994185.2. Classification (NCBI taxonomy): domain Eukaryota; kingdom Metazoa; phylum Arthropoda; class Arachnida; order Ixodida; family Ixodidae; genus Dermacentor; species Dermacentor albipictus. The sequence continues at coordinate 138,485,482 of NC_091824.1, forward strand.
ACCAATCCCTGAGCGAGTGTATCTTTGCTTCATTAGCCATCCACTCGAAGAATATCAGGCGCCAGCCAGACGCTACTACAACTGCCAAAGATTTGGTCACTTAGCGAAAAACTGCTGAGGAACAAGGCGCTGCAAAATATGTGCAGAAGAACACCATCACGAAGACTGCAAGTCTATAAGACAACCTAAGTGCGCGAATTGCAACAGGCCCCACATTGCATTATTTTCTGGATGCCCGCAGAACAAAGCGGCCACTCTTCAATACCAACACGACATTATCTATGGTCGCACACAACAGCACGGTGCACCGGAACCAAACATGAATACGATGAACCCAGCGCAACCACCTCGACCACAAGCGCCTAAGCATCAGGACACTTCTATGCAATATGCACAAGTCACAAGGGTACCACAACACCGAGGGCAAAGTTTTGGGACATCACCAAGCCAACGTCAAACTCGACAAGAAGTTCAGGAGCGATCTCGTCAAGAGCAAGCACATGGCTAACATGCGACAGGATACGAACTTCAAAAAAAAAAAAAACTTCAAACGGTCACTGCGCGCACCTTAGTACATTTTTGGGGGGAATAAAAAATATCACAAGAATACTAAGTCATACAATATTTATTGCTCGCATCGTTATTATTAACAGGCACTATTAATTACATGTCCATAGCGTCTTCCGGTTCATGCAGCATTTGCATTCGTTGCATGTAGAGTACGGCATTCAAGTTCCCGACCCCTTCTGTATGAACATTTCGGTGTTGGGAGTATTTATCCTATGTGAACTCTTCTGTTGCGCGAACATTTATTTGTATTGCGGTACTGAGACTTAATATGTGAATGTTCGTTCACGTGTTTATTAGTCCAGTTTGGTGATTGTTGACAACTTTCCGACGATAACTATCATGTAAGAGAAGAGAAGTAGCCGGCGGCACAAATAGGCACCAACTTCTCTATAAACGCATTAAAAAAAAACGTCCAAAAACACGGGTACATACGTGCACAAGCATATGCTATACACACACATAGAGGTACACAAGCACCAGAAGTACACATAAATGGACGCTCGCGTACATCTTCCGCTTTTCCACGTCCGCTCCCCCCCCCCCCCCAACACACACTTTTGTTTTTTTCTCGTCCACCGTCCGCGTATTATGTAATATTTCCAAAGCATGACGAACACTCTGTGACCGGTTGCGCGCGGCAACTTGGCCGCTTTAGTGGCGCACCCTCTTTGGCGTCTCTCTTGTTCTCGCGTCTTGGAAGGGAAAGCGTCTTTCTCGCCCTCCCTCTGTTGCCACCTCAAAACACCTTTTCTTTTCTCGCAACTCTATCCGAAGCGAAATCAGCCTGTTTGACTTGAGAAGAAGGAACACACTGGGTTCGATAAGAGGTCCACAAAAAGCCCTTCTTCAAAGTTTGCGCAAGGCGCTCCTTTCGGGGTCTCCAGTGCTCACCCTACGCTTTTGGGTGCACTACACTCTTCTTGCTCCTTTTTGAGGAATGTGCGTGTGTGTGCGCGGGAGTGGAGGGGGGAGGAGGCAGCAGGCTCGTTGCTTTTTAAAGCGAAGCCTTCTTTGCCTCTCCCTTCGACTTGCCCACTGCTGCTGCTGCTGCTGTTGTTGCTGTCCGGCGCGCCACTAACCTCGTCGGCGTTGGGACGTGGTCGAGACGTGGCCATGTCACTAAAACATAAAAGGCATGCGCTGTCGGTGTTTTGTTGTTTCGTGACATTTGTTTGTGAGCTGTCATTCTCGAAAGTCCGAGGAATAGCTTTGTAAACAATGCAAGACAAGATGTGCGCCACGTGGATGGCCTGTGCCGTTGTGGTTCAGAATGATTATTCGCCAAGCGACGCCCGCGGCGTCGACGCAGGGTTTTCTGCGACACGGGGCCCTTAGCACATGACAGGAGTGTGGCACGAAGGAAAGACGACCAGAGAAGCTCGTGTCAAGATTTACGCCGCGTCGCATCTGCGCAATGCCCTCTGGACGCCTAACTAGGCGTGACCCCTCGCAAATGCTGCGCCGGAGCTGCCGCGCTTGTCTCAGTGCCCGTCCGCAACAGCAACGACAGTAGAGGGAGGAGCAGGGGATAGTGTTAGCGAGGGAATAGAGAGAGAGAGAGAGAAAGAAGACATAGTCGTGTGAGCTACGACGCTACAACCCAGAATGGCGCCGAAGCGTGCACTTAGTGCCGACGAGACGAAGGCTAGCATAAAGCTTCCAGTGGAGCAAGAACAACAAACACAAGTGGAGCAGGCAAGGAAACATTCCACATCCAGTCGCGACTGTCGTATGCCGTTGTACATCACCGCCAAATAACGTCAATGAACGCGCAAACAGCGGACAGAGCTTCGCATACATCGATTACCACAGTGCCTGGGATCTGCATATATATATATATATATATATATATATATATATATATATATATATATATATATATATGTGTGTGTGTGTGTGTGTGTGTGTGTGTATGTATGTATGTATGTATGTATGTATGTATGTAGGTATGTATGTATGTATCTTTTCATTCCGTCTTCATCGCTTTCCTCTATTTACGTACGTGAACATCTTCATCTAGTCTGGCGAAATATGATGTGCGTACCTTGCATGTTCTCAAGACGCGACTCGCCGTCCCCCTTCTGGCGCTTGCTTGAAATTAACAAGGAAGGAAATCCAACACACGCGCCGCGATAAGAGAGTCATTTTATTTAAAAGTCAAACAGTCTAGTGAAAGACTAAACAGGCGGGATTGATTCGATTCAGCCGCTCTCTTTTATTACTTGGCGAAAAAAAAAAGAAGACGTGAACGCCGGAACGGTACTAGAGCTTGCTCGCAATGGCCACACCAAACAGAGCAGCTTCTATCATACCACCTATATGTTTTTTTTTTGATCAATTTGAATGATTGATTGTGAGGTACACGATGGACATCGTTCCTTGTGGTTGTCGGAGTCGTATTTTTTTCTTCTTTATTCAGCCTATTTAGTTACACGAATTTCAGGGAGATGTCGGCGCTTTCATGTTCTTACGGTGTCGCTCGCTATACTCCTCGGTCCACAGCCGCTGCACCCGCAAAGATGTGTCAACAGTAGCAATAATTAAGGCTTCGGTAATGTTATGACACACACGCACGAGGATTTTCAATATGTGAGACATCCAAACATTTCGAATACTTGGCGACTGAAACATCTAGGCTGGAGTTTGAGAGAAAGAGTTCGACGCTGGAGATCTTAGTCTAGCGAAATATCTGGCATGCATTTCCAGGTGAAAAAGCTAAAAAACGAAATTGAAGAAAAAAAAACAATGAGCTTTTTTGTGTGTGTTATTTTTTTACTTTTTTTCTCCTTATTTATTACAGGAGTTAAGGTGCGCACTGCACGTGACCTATCTACAACTGTGAAATGCAATACACTCTTGCCGATTGTGCGCTTGCATTCCTAAGAATTAGATCCTGCAAAAGAATTTTCAGTTTCACAAGTTAGTTACCGTTCAATATGGTGAAGAGTGTAGATGACCGAACAAGTATACGAATGTAGACAGATCTGCTGTTCTGTTCACAGCGCATATACGTTCTGTTTGTATGACATCTGAGCGCTGTTCGCCATATTTGACCCTGTTCTCAGTTTCTGCATTCTGGGCTGGGCACCTTTTGGAGGCAGGTGCACAAATTCGCATAAACGTAGTACAGCATACAAGACCTGCGTGACAGTCCAAAGATTTGAGATCATCATGATAGGGAATGTGGGAGTGTCGCAATAAACAGGGTTACCTTGGCGATCAGAATCGGCGATTGCTTCATTCATTCATTCATTCATTCATTCATTCATTCATTCATTCATTCATTCATTCATTCATTCATTCATTCATTCATTCATTCATTCTCATCGTCAAAGAGGATGAGACGAGCACTAAAAGCCGCGACAGCAAGTCCACTCCCTATTAAATGGCTGTTCAGCAGTTGCGAAGTACGAACTCTGCTGTGTATAGCAAATTACGTGGAACAGTTATCACAATCAATATGTATGCAAGCGCGTGGTTGTACATCGCATAGACAAACAGAAAACAGTAAAATAAATTGACATGAGAACAACACAAAAATATAAACACTTAGATTCTTAGATAGTGCCTATTTCATATTGCAACTTTCGAAGGGGTAACAGTTGCTCATTTCACGAACTGGGGTTCGAAGCGTGGCAATTTTCGTATGCTACTTGGCCTGTAACACGAATCACCGCGAGGCCCTTTTCCGCATTAGGTCATTTAATTTCATCAACGAAGGCATTTGTGTCTTTATTTCAGGCATGTAAAGTTGTATCACCAGTTGAGGTTAAACGCCATGGAAGGCGCGAGCGCTTCCTTACGAAATATCGTGTCTTCGCTCGCATAACCCACGCACGCCTCCAGATACGACTGTTGGGAGCACGGGATAAAGAGGGCACGCTTGGGCTGATGCGCACATTCTATGCACATGAGTGAGGATACGATACACACCAAATCGTTATAACTGAGGCTTCATGTGTCTCACCTCCGGATGTTTAATACACGTGCACCTGCGGGTTCCCCGATGATGGAAAGAAAAAGTGATGGAAATAGACAGACGCGTGTGATTGTGCTCAAAGTCAAGGGTGAGCAGACCACACCGTGACGTGGAGTGACGCGCATCTTGGGGTCGTCTATACATTGCCACCCTCACACTACGACAAAGAAGAGCAATGCAATAGTGCGTTTTAATAGCAATAAACGAATTTCTGGAAGACAGCGGCATTATTGGCCGTTATTAACGCAGGAAAAAAATAGATTTTTTTATAGGAGCATTCTTTATTTTCACTGTCAAGGACTATATGTCACAATATTGTGGTTAGCACCATTGCTTGAGTGTTTCTTTGTTATGTGACACCGTTATGCACATTATGGCTGTAAGAGCGTCTTCGTAATCTTGTGTGGTTATTTTGACTTGTATGTGACTCCAAGCCATGTATGAGAGTCCTGTAGTGCTTCAAGTCGGTGTCAGAGTTTCATTGAACAGCGGCACCTGCCTAGTCCCGCAGTGATGCATGCCGACGTGAAAGAGGTTCGTTGAAGAGCGGCGCATATGCACACGCTGCCACATACTCAGCCGCCCTGTATATAGTTCCAAGCCACCCAGGACGAAGTTGGTCCGGCGGTCCGCTTTGAACCCTGATTGCTCAGCGCATAGATAGCTAGCCCCAGGAAAGTGCGTCAAGTACCGTAAGACTGCTAACGCATTAAAACAAGCAGATCCAACGCTATATCACAATCTAAGTGTCGCGAAGCTTGATTGAGTTAGTCGAGGTAGCAGCAGTAGCGCATGACACGAGGACAGCCTCTTTTCTCGCCATCTGTGTCACGAGGACAAAGCGGTGGCATTAGTACGGTTTCAGAAGAAGTAGTGTTTATGAAATGCGTATGCACGGAGAAGTATGAGAGCCACGTAAATACATTGAATGCTTCCAAACCCCTTGTGTCACGTGCCCTTCCTGGGGCGTTGAATAGGAATGGGCGCACACTCAGTTACGTACACTGTGGCCCATGTTGTCTATCCAGCAACCCAAGTTGTTGCGTACTTGGCAGGACAGTGCCTGAAAATTAGCAGAAGAGGCAAAGAAAGCTTCGCTTTAAAATCGAACCACAACACAATGGTGCCCATGCGATATCGACGTCCCTACATGCTTTCTACTGTCTCCAATGCTATAAGCTATATAGAGAAGTATTAGCCTGCTCTGTTCCAATTCCCCCCACTTTCTGCTTGATCTTCCTTCAACCTCCTGAACAAGCAGCCTCGCGGCCACTGCATTCGTTCCCGCCCGGCGCTCCCGCCAAACCAGAGCGCGTGTGTGTGAGGCCAGCGTGCGTAACCCAATTACGATATGGCGCCTCGTTTTCTCCCTTCTCCTCTCGAGGAGACTTCCGCAGGAAACAGCCCTGCACTGTTCCTTCCTGCTGCTTAGTTTGCAGCCACTCCCTTCCCCACTCCATTTTTCTTTTTCTGTCCTCCACTTCTTTTCCTGTGTCTCCGTGTGCGTGTGTGTGCTGGCCCGAGGCTCTGCCTGCGGCGTTCCGCCAGGGTCTGCACTCTTCTCATCCATCCAGTGTTCCCAGCCACGGTGAGACGAAGCCACGCGGTGTTTAGCCTGCAGTGAGGGAAGCGCTTCTTTCTTTTCGCCCTTTCTCTCTATTGTCCTTTCGGCGCGCTTCGTAATTTGAGTGTCCTGCTCTTTTCTCTCTCGTCGCGTCGTGCGCCCTGCGCTTAACGTCTTAGCGGCCTTCCTTCTTTATCCGGCTGCCGGTGTCTCCCTCTCGCCTCATATAGCTCGCATCGTCGTTTGGCGCGCCATTCAGTGCGCGTGCGTGCATGACAGTGCATGGCAGCTCAAGTGCCGAAAACTTGAATATATACAGAAGCTGCGAGACGTGACCTCACTAAGGGCGCCTCGATATTGTTTTTTTCGCCAGAGCTCAGGATATACACACGGCTAACATAATCCGGACTGGCGGGATGGGATGTCTGTTTTTTCACTTTCAATACTGCTGCTCTCAACCGAGCGCTTTGCAGGAGGGCAATAGTAATGTTAAAATACAAGAAATAGCAAAGTGCTACAAATAGGCAAATATCCAATTAGCACAAGTATAGTAAATATAGAAAAAAATGGGTTACAGTAACAAAAAAACACGAAGTGGTTACAGAAGTATATCTAATGCATTTCGCAATATTGTAAAATGTAAGAAATAGGGGAAAGAACTGTAAAAATAAAAATAAAATGAATAAGTAGTAAAAATAAAAATAAGCAATAACAACACTTCCCCGAAGAGACAACCAACAATGATTCTGGGGGAGGGGTGGCAAAGTATGTGGTTAGGACAGCTCTAGTCGTTTAGGGCCTTCAATTGCACTAGTGAATTCAGAAAGTGTTTTGATATTTGTGACCAATGGGTGCAGTTCATTCCATTCACATGTAGCTAGTGGAAAAAAAGAATGTTTAAAAGCTTTATTGTTGTAGGAACATTCGGTTAGTTTATTCTGGTGGTTTTTACGCGTAGTTCGGATATGTATTTCGACGCGTCTACTTTAAAGTTGTTATGTGGAAGCCGAAATTAAAACTTTAAGCGTGCTTCTTTCACTCTCTCTGATAGCGTTTTAAGACAAGATGCAGCTAGAACATGAGTGGATGAGTCACTGCGCCTGTATTTATTATGTTTAAATCTGGCCCTAGACAAATGCGCTGCGATAGCGTTCACACGGAAGCTTATGTGTTGGTATCCAATTATGATCAATGGAAATGCCATCCCATATGTCACCCACCACAAATACCTCGGCGTTGTCATTGACCGCGGTGTTTCATGGTCGAAACATGTGGCAATGTTAAAGAAAAAAATTAACTGGGCTTGCTCACGTTTTTCGCTTTCTGGCCGGTATATATGAAATGGGGTCCATCTGAGCATTCGCTACTCCGGCTGTACCAGGCTCTCTACGTCGGATACATTCGGTATAGCCTGCCAGTTTTATCAAGTATGAGCCCGTCATGTTTGCGTACGCTGGAAAGTGCCCAGGCGGAGATGCTGAAAACATGTCTCGGTGTTCCACGTTGCACCTCAACCTACGGAACAATTGAGGAGGCTCGCGTCACCCCTTTACCTGTCTATCTACGATGCGAACCTCTTCGAGTATTCCTGCGACTGCTTTGCCGTCATGGACGTCATCCCTTATCGAAACTACCCGATATACGGCCGGACTCCACTTTTTCAAGAGCCGTTAAATGCCAAGCATCTGCCATACCAGCATACTTTGCCCCGGCTGACCTTCCACATATGCCCCCATGGGTAATGTCCAAAATACCGGTACGTCTATCTATTCCCGGAATTTCTAAAAAATCGCGAATACCTACCGTCGGCCTCAGACATTTAACACTTGAATATATGTCGAAAGAATATGACTCCTCGGTGAGCGTGTATACAGACGGCTCGGTCTCGTCGTATGCGTCTGGTGCGGCTTTCGTCGTGCCTGCGCATCAAGTCATTCGACGGTTTCGTCTGCATAACAAGACGACTACAACATCTACGGAATTAGTGGCAATAAGAGAGGCCGTTCATTATATTGCGCGACAGCCTCCTCAAATATGGACAGTTTTCAGTGACGCAAAATCGGCTCTTCAACTACTTAGAGTGGTGTTGAAAGAAAGCGCTTACAGAGTGTTGGCTCTTCAAACTGCCGAGCTCTACACTTTAGCGCAAGAAAACGGCCACCACATCACATTTCAATGGATTCCTAGTCACTGTGGTATACAGGGCAACGAACTGGCCGACGCCGAAGCGAAGAAAGCACTCGAAGAACGAGAGTCACTGCTTTCAATTCCTTTTTCAAGAGCGGACGCCAACTGTCTCCTCTCCAGTGTCATCCGAAAATTGACAGCAAAGCACTGGGACAATCCGGATAATCGCCACAGACGACTCCAGAGATTGGACCCCACCATGAATTTTAGGCTACCACCGAAAATTCAACGAAGCTGTGCCAGTCTTCTGCACAGACTAAGGCTGGGGGTAGCGTTTACGCGCGGATACGTGCACCTCATGCGACGCACCGAGTCTCCACACTGTGAGGTGTGCAATGTGACTGAGACTATAGGTCATGTGCTTTGTGACTGCCCTAAGTTTGTGGAAGAGCGTGATAGGTTGGTCAAGGACCTTACGCGTCTCGACAGCGCACCGTTGTCGGAGGACGTTATTTTAGGCCCTTGGCCAGACGCTCAGTCGAGTTTCAAGGCCATCAAGGCATTACTGAACTTTTTTAAAAATTACGGGCCTGGATTGCAGACTTTGAGCATGCCAAATTGCTTGACATATGTTCTACATCTTCCTTCTATCATCATCGTCACCCATCATGCACCTCTTTCTTCCCTCTTTCTTTCCCTCTTCCCCTTCCCCCAATGCCGAGTAGCTGGCTAGAGGAATATACCTCAGGCCGACCTCTCGGCATTTCGTGTCATTAAACTTCTTTCTCTCTCTTTATGGCTTTCTTTGCACTCCTTCCAGTTTTGCTTAGTCATTGTGCGAGGAAACCAAAAGACGTTTGCATATTCCAGGATTTGTCTTATGAATGTCTTGTAGGCGAGCAATTTAAGGCAAGTAGGCGCCAGCTTTAGGCATCTTTTAAAAATAATTGACGTAGTGCTGCTGCTGTAATATTTTCAATGTGCAAGTTACATGTAAGGTTAGCAGTAAGCGTGACACCTAGATATTTATGTTCATTAACTTTAGCTTGGGCTGTTCCGTTGATTGCGTAGGCAGAATCTGAGGGTTCTTTTTTTTCTGTTCACGGTGATTACGGCTTATTTTCTCAAGTTAATTGACATCTGCCACTGCTCACACCATTCGAATATTATGTTAAGGGATTTACTCAGAGAAAGATGGTCTGCACGATTGTTAATTTCTCGGTAAATTACACAGTCGTCGGCGAAAAGCTTAGTGTTAAAATCGATGTTCGTTGCAATGTCATTAATAAAGATTAGGAATACCAACGGCCCGAAATCTGATAATTGTGGTACTCCTGATGATGCAGAAATTGTTTTTGATGTCGCATGTTCGAAAAATACAAATTGTTTCATGTTTAACAAAAACTGTTTAATCCCACAGGTGATGGGCCCGTTACCTAGAACGCTTTCCACTTTCGCAGTTAACTTGTTATGACATACTTTATCAAAAGCTTTCGATGGACCTAGTATAATCATATCTGTTTGGCCATGGTTATTCAGGTTAAGCGCAAGGTCATGTACAACCTCAGTCAATTGTGTAATAGTTGATAAACCATTTCGGAATCCGTGCTGATTAGGAGAAAAAAAAATGTACTCGTTCAAGGAACACAGTAATGTGTTTAAAAATAATATGTTCTAGGAGCTTGCACGATGTACTGGTAAGAGATATGGGCCTATAATTTGATACCATACCTTTACCTTGGGATTTATGTATTGGTATAACTTTAGCTATTTTGCAGTCTGATGATAGCTTAGCTGATTGGATCTTTTCCTGAAAATTAAGCCGATATATCTGCTGCACCATTCTGCGTATCGTTTAATAAAGTCGCTTGGGATCCCATCCGGGCCACACCATTTCTTACAATCAATATTCAACAACATATTCAAGATACTGGCATCGGTAATGTTTAGGCCATCGATCCTCATAGGAACGCATAAATCGATCGAGGGTATACTCTCATTTTCTGCTGTAAATATTGACTGGAAAATTTTTTTAATGAATCAGCCTTCATTTGACTTTCTTTCTCAGATAGTTGTGGCTCTACTACGTTTCTGCTGAAGTACTTCCAGAATCTAAGGGAATCATCTGCAAAAAAATTCGGAAGAGTTACGTTAAAATAATGTTCTTTTGCTTCCTTGGTTTTATTTCTGAGATCTGCTATAGCGCACAGGAGTTTTGAAGTTCTCGACCGGCTCGGAATATTTTATGACAATTTTACGAAATCGATTAACTCGGCGCTTCGCCTGGATAACCTCTCGTGTGACCCACGGGTTCGGCATTTGCTGTTTCTTTATTTTCTTTTCGGAATATACTTATGAATACAAAAATATACAATAGATTTGAATGTAATCCAAAGAGAATTTATATCATAGGAAGCGTCAGACGCTATCTGTGAAATGCGAAAACTCGTGGTCTAAGTTTGCTAGCACACTGCTGTTATCTGCTCTGTGAAAGTTGATTATTACTGAAACTTGGCTATGATTCGTTATTGTACTACTAAGTAGCAAAGTGCATTTTGCTATGTCATGGTCTGAGATGCCTTGAATAATGTCTGATTTGATAGCGCTTATCGGGAAGTTTTGGCTGAGAAGAATATGGTGCAGAACGTTGAGCACTGTGGCTTGTGTTCGTGCAGGTTTAGTCGCGATTTGTTGAAGGTTAAATGCCAGCATGATATCAAATAGAGAATCCTAGGCTGACGTTGTGTGATGCATGGTATTCCAGTCTATGTCAGCAAGGTTGAAATCACCCATCAGTAATACTCTCTAGTTTCGCACGTGTTGTTGCATGAGCTCTCGAATAACGGGTGTGTTTTCATGACCCGCTGAGGGGCTCCGATAAACACATCCAATAAATACAGTCCCCGAATCACATGCAACTTTGCAAAACACAGCCTCTGATTCTAAGTCGCGTGGCAAAACGGCGAAAGAAAAATCAATTTTTTATCAGTAGAGCAACGCCACCCCCTCGTGTCACGACACTTGTGAATAGCAGAGTAATTTGGTGGCGCAATTTCGTGGTCGTAGACGACCGTTGCGAGCCATGTTTCAGTAATTGGCACAATATCTGTTTCATATCCAAGGAAAAGATTTTCGAGAGCTTCCATTTTGTTCGAGATATTCCGGGCATTTATATTTAATACACCTATTTCTGTGACTGCCTTTGACGAGTGAAAAGTCGGCTGCTCGTGTCATCGTTTTTTTTCTTTTTTTTAGAGGAGCACATTGTCATTTTTCTTATCGTTCCAAACGAAGGCTTGGTCACCAATGTACAGTTTGTCGAAAGCAATTGATATTGTTTCGTGTTATTGTCGGTTTTGTTTTGCGCTGTCCCAAAGCTTTTTCCCGATTTCCCGTACCTTGCGCGGAAAATCTTCACCAATGGACAGGCCAGTGTTTTTCAATTTGTATACATTCTTTAATGTGGCGTTTCTTTTTTTCTCGAGTCTAGTAGTTTAAATATAAATGACGTAGTGTTTTTGGGCTATGCAATTCCTAGTCGATGTATGCATCCAATCGCAACTGGCTCAAGCTCGAGTTTTTGATCAATAACACCATTGTTTACGGCTTGTTCAAGGCCTTCCCTCTTTTCACCCTCCTGTTCTGCTAACTCGTGCACAATACAATTTCACCGGTAGCTTCCATTTTCGAGGTCATCTATTCTATTTTCCACGGTTTCGAGTACCCGTTTCATCCTTCATATTTCTTGATAGGACTCAACCTTCATTTCTAATTCCAATATTACGTCCAGCTTATTATCAACATCAGTCAGGCGATTCTCTTTTATCTCTTTTGTGTTTGCAGCAATTCCCTTTACCGGTTTTGCGATTTGGGTTAACTCAAATCCCGTTTCATTATTTGTTTCAATATCGCC